>NW_013563240.1:0-65817 GCF_000968595.1 Rasamsonia emersonii CBS 393.64
AATGGCAGGGTGAGTGTGAGGTGAGTAGATGAAATGGATGAACGGGTCCCGAGGGAGCAGCCGCGCGCGAGCAAGCGCGGGCTGGGCCAGGCACTAAGGGGCAGCCAATGGGTCACGTGATGGGGTGAGGGTGCGTGGCAGGAAGAGGGGATGGGCGTGGTGGGAACGGGCGGTTAGAGTGACGCGAAAAACGGCGTCGAATGTCGCCGTTTCCGGCAGCTGGCTAACCATCTCATTGATTTTAGGAGTATAAAATAATCCAAAAAAAATAATAATCATTAACGTTGATATAAGACTAAGTAATAAATACCTGCAGATAGATAGGATATTTCTAGAACCAGCAATCCTCCCAGCTTGCATACTAAATAAATTAGTATAAAATCATCCAATTTAAAAAAGAAAAAGAGAAAAAGAAAGAAAAAGAAAAAAGAAAAAAAAAGAATCACTAACGTTAATAAAAGACTAAAAATGACTAAATAAATACCTGCAGATAGAGAGTATATTTTTAGAATCAGCAATCCTCCCAGCTTGCATAAAATTAATCTCTTTAATCTCCTCAAGTTACTGACTGCATTGTATTATATTATATTCAATAATTCTTGTGATCTACGTATGAGTTCACAGGAGTACTTGTACATTTGATGGCAAGTCCCGTGACAGCATCCCCATTCCTCGTCCTCCGAGTGGTCTATTCTATGTATCGGACAACCTGCCAACCGCGTCAGTTGCTAAAATCTACCTTACGAAGTACGCCAATCCACTATGCACTAGCTACCTATATACCTAACCTAAGATAGCGGTTTAATTATTTAGGTAGAGTACATTCGGCAGACTTTCCACATCTCGCATTCCCCCACGTTTCTCTCTCCCCCACGGGCTAGAAGGTTCTGGACAAGCGAGGGCATTACATGGCAATTACCCGATTGGGTTATCTACTGAGCTACACCATGCCATGTGACCTTTACTAACCTCGCGGTTAATTATTAACTTAGCTGTACAACGCAGCTGCTGTTAAAACGCCTAATAAGGTATAAAGTATTGATCGTTCGAGGTTAGTTTATGGGTATATATAGTAGTAGATCAGTAGATAGATATTATCTATATGGAAAGTCTACTGGCAGTATCATACACACTCATATTAAGTATATTTTATTGAAATAGTGTCGTATTTCTGGTTCATCCCGCAACCATGCTATCCCTCCGCAGCAGCAGCAGCTTGTCTCGCAGCTCCTCTGCGCTGTTCAGAGCTTGTTGTCCTCCTCGAAGGCCATGCCTATCACCACTTTTACTACCACTGTCAGTGTCAACAAGTGGCAGCTCTCGTGGCGTGAGGACCCTGCCTGCTTTTTCGCTCGAGGGGAAGACTTGTGTTGGTAAGGCCATACCTATATTAATTATATTTCTCTATTCTTGAATGTCCGTGCTGACAGGACTGCTGCAGTAACGGGGTAAGAAGCACTGCAGCACTACATCACTACAGTACAGACAGCAACAGCAATTGACTTTGACATCTCGACCAGCGCCGCAAGAGGCCTAGGAAAAGAATTCCTAACCGGATTCGCCTTGTCGGGTGCAAAGGGGTGCGTAAAAAAAACCCATCCCTCTACGAGACTATTTCATTCCCATTGACAATTTCTTTTGTACGACAGAGCATGCGTCGACCTCACCCCCTCCACCGCCCAATCCTCCATCGAGCACATCCGCCAACACATCAGAACGCAACAACCCTCTGAGCCAATCCCCGAGTTAAAACCCTACGCCTGCGACGTAACGCAAGAATCGCAAGTAAAAGCCACTTTTTCGCAGATCGTGCGCGATTTCGGACAGGTCGACGTGCTGGTCACGGCGGCGGGGATCGTGGACAATGTCGAGGCGGAGAACTATGAATATGAGCGATGGCGTAGGATGCTGGATGTTAATCTGCACGGGACGTGGCTGTGGGCGAGGGAGGCGGGGAAGCATATGCTTGAAAAGAAGATCAAAGGGTCGATTATTCTTGTTGCGAGTATGTCGGGGAGTATTTGTGTGAGGCCTCAGAAGCAGGCTGCTTATAATGCGGTGAGTGCAGACATCCAGGCTGGAGTTTTATTTTATTATGATGCGATATGATATGTTATACGCAAACTGTAATGTCCTGCACTGACTAGTCGTACAGTCCAAAGGCGCCGTCATCATGCTCGCCAAGTCACTCGCAACAGAGTAAGTAGAATGAATACACAAGAAGATACACAAGAAGTCCCTCTCTAAGCCCCCTGCGACTACATACTGACTGATTCAGATGGGGCCCCCACGGCATCCGTGTCAACACCCTCTCCCCAGGGTACATGAAAACGGACCTCATCCGGGAGCTTTTGGAAAAACAAGGCCGCGACCTGGAACAGTCCTGGGTCAAGGACATCCCGCTCGGCCGCATGGCGCATCCGTCGGAGCTGCAGGGGACGGTTGTGTGGATGGCGTCGGATGCGTCGAGTTATTTGAATGGGTCTGATATCGTAGGTTATCCATTTTGGTTTTGGATTTTGTTTTTGCGTCAAGTTACGAACGAATTGTTTGTTGGATTGCTTGCTGACGGTATCGCAGATAGTTGACGGGGGATATACAGCGTATTGATGAATGAATGATGATGAAATCGATTAATATACAACAATTAATTCATTATGAATATCTATTCACTTCGCAGATCAACAAATTATGACAGTTATGACTGACAATTATGACAATATGACAATTATGACACATCCAAGTCCATACAAAGAAAAGACTTGTATATGACATGATAAGGGCGGATATTATACACTGCAAGACAAGAAATGAAACCAGAAGATTTCTCTATATATAAGAGAGAGAGAAAATATATAGATAAAATAAGGAAAGACACCGTCCCAGGTACAGACATATATCCTGCAAGAGATAAAACATATATAAACCCTAAAAAGAAAGGAAGGAAAGCAGAACAATGATTGGGTATCTCTGGTACGCTAAAGAGAAGAAAAAAACAAATAAGGAATGTGCTATATTAAGAATATTGGTTTAATAAGGCATCCAGTGCTCGTAGCCCGCCGGATGCCACTCCTGCCCCGGATACGCCGTGCTCGACATAACAATCTCCTCGCTCGAGTCGTCCCCCGGCACAGGCAGCTCCACCGGCGTCACCGTCTTGTCGATGACCGTCCCCTCCTCATACCGACGAGGCAACCGGCTGTTCGCGTCAGAGCGCAGCTGGTTCCCGTTGGCAGAAGATGAGGTCTGGCCACTGGATCCCGACGCCTGGGCCTGAGACCGCGGAGCACCCCCTGCTGGCACGTCCTTAGCAGGCACAGGCGGTCGCGAGCGAGGATCGTCGTCATCGTCAGCAGCCGCCTGTCTAGCACGTTGTTGAAGCACCTGGTACGACGGCCGACGGAACGAGATCCCCTCGTCCGGGTCCTCGGGCAAGGTGATGCTCCACGGCCGCTCCTGATCCCCGATCCGAGGCGTCTCCGGCACGGCATTGAACTTGCCCAACCGGTGCGCCGGATCGGAGTAGTCCGTCGTGGCACTACTCTGCTCCTCCCTTCGTCCCAGGTAGGTCCGCGGGCTCCGCGATCGCATGTGGAGCTCCTCTGCCCGGCTGCGACCACGCTCCGGGCTGGATGAATCTCTTTGAGGCAAAGGTGGCGAGAACGTGCCAGCGGGAGAATGCGCCGAATGCATTGACGGGCTGGAATGCCCGTGAGAGGGAGGAGATGTATATGGCTGGTGTGGAGCAGCAACCGGATACTGATATTGGAACTGTGACGGCGGAACAGCTGGAGGAGGAGCTTGATAGTAGAACCCCGGATTCGGCGCAACACTCGGTCCTGGAATGGGCGGCTGTTGGTAATACCCGCCAATGTAAGACGGATCATAGGGGCTATATTCAGGCCTGGGAGCGTAGTAGCCTTCTGGAGGTGGAGGCTGTCCCGCAAACGAACCATTGCTCACAGGGGGAGGAGTCTGCTTATACTGCTGCACTGGTGGGCCACGTTCCAAGACGGTGTTGTAGCCGTAGTAATATGGAGCTGGCTGCTGACTCTGCCCGTTCCAAGGTGCTGCATATGGCGTATGCTGGGGCTGCCCTGCCGGAGGGTTATGCTGAGGGACCGGTCGCTTGCCTTCAGAATGGCTTTCTGCTTTGGCGTGGTGGCCATTAGGTGAGGATTTAGAGAATCCCTGTACAAATCAGCGGGAAAAATCAGAAACAAAAGATCGCAATACTTACGCTGATCAAAGAGCTCATCTTCTTCCCTTCAGCGGAAGCAGCATTGCCCCCCGAAACCGACATCCGAGGCAACTTTCCGATCTTCATGATTTTATTCTTGAGCTGCTGGGAACTCGAGGGCGAAGATTTTTCGTGCTGATTCAATGGGGACGGCTCTGCGCGCAGATCAAGACGAGAGGTAGCCGCATTGGCTATCATGCTGTCGGCACTTCCCTGACTGTCCGTGTCTGGTCTGCTCAGAGTCCCACGAAAACTGTTCGGCGTGGCAGTCGTCTCCGGCACCGAAGATCCCCTCCGGTGTTCGTGGCCGGGGAAGTGCCCTGCGTCACGACTGGAAGACGCTTGCGCTTCTGCTTGTGCACGGTTCTGCTGCCTGTCTTGGCCTTGACTGACCTGTTCGCGACGCTGCTCTTGCCGTGGCTGCTGCTGAGCCTGCTGATTGAGAACTGCATAATAACGACGAACATTGACAGCAGGTTTGCCACTAGGTTTTCCCGGCGATGGAGCTGAGGACGTGTGAGAGTGAGACTTAGGTGGAATTGGCCTCCAGGTAGGTCCATTCTGCCTGGTTGGTAAAGGCTTGTCGGGTTGACGAACGGGAGGATCCTGGGGAGGCTGCGAGGCCGGAGGATGCTGTGCTGCTGATATACCGAGACCGGCACTTGCATCAGAATGCGTCGTCTGGGATGGGGCTGTAGACTCATATGGCGGGGCTTCTTCAGTTTCTTCCTTCTTGTCCTCCAGATAGTCCGCTTCAGGCTCAGGAAACGGTGGTGGAGGCTCGTCAGGAGCATCCTCACCAGCCCGCGTGAATTCTTCCAAGACGTGAACCGGGATATCCACCACAGGCCTATTTCCCTCGCTTTCAAATGAAAATCTAGGGGGTTGATTATCCCCATTCTGCTGTTCCCCATTCTGCTGTTCCGAGGTCTCCTTTGTCGTTGATAGAGCTTTGTCTACATTAGCCACCTCAGAACCATTATGTTTCTTGTCGTCTGCTTCTTCTGGCTCTGACCGGTACGTGTCTCCGTCAAGACCCCCGTTAATAGCATTGATGACTTCTGCGCTAATGGCAGAGATTTGTGACACCGATGGGGCATTTGACTTTGTGGCAGCAGCCGCATCCATCTCTTCACTAATCGCCGATACCTGGGACGCTGATGATAACCGTCTGTCCCTTCCCTCTGGCAGGGGCGATACTCTGAGGTTCTCCGGCGACACTGGACGGGATGTTCCGTAGTTGGAATCTGCATTGCGCTTCCATGTCCTATTATTCCTAGGCGGATCGTCGAATTCGCAATCTGTCAGGTGAATTATTGAATCGGGGCTAGACTCCGCGTTCAATGCGGAATCTCGAATACCCGGAGTCTCAGAAAAATTTAAATCCAGAGCCGGAAGACGAGGCAGGGATAGACGTGGAGAATCACGTCCTGTTGAGATGTCCAGTTGAGACTTTGGGAAATCGGAGCGGTTCTCTCCAGAGAGGCCTTGATTCGATGGTCTCCACGAATCTTGATCTCGCTCAGCTGAATATAGATCGGCCACAGGCTGATTCTTGAGCGACGACCCAGTATTCTCCGTGACGCCCTCGGATTGCATCATCCGCCGAGTCAAAGAACTATCGATGGATGGCGTCTCTGACCTCGTCCACAAAGAGGGCTCCTCGGAGACCGGCAGTAGCGATTTCCGCCGTGCTTCCTGGTCGTAAAATCCTTGCGCTGAGTAAGCACGGGGAGGAACTGCGTTGTTTGTTGAGAAAGCAGCGGTGTCAATAAACGACTGCGAAAAGGACTGTTTCTCATGGAATCTAAATGAAGGAAGCCGAGGAGGCACGCCTCCAGATTTGACCGAAAGGCGCTGGGGGGATAGCTTGCCAGATGAGTTACCAGACGGCTCGTCAGACGGCTTGTCAGATGGCTCGCCAGATGGCTCGCCAGATGGCTTCTCTCGATCTAGGTTGGATATCTTGGGCACATCGTCCAGCTGCAAGCTCCTGCGATGGCCAAATATCGACAAAGACCCCTACAAAACAGCCAACAAATTAGAAACATGAAATTCAAGATTTGATGGAAAAAGTAATTGACAGATACAAGTACACATAGAAATTGCCCCATATCCCATCGATATGCCCAATTGGCCGATTCTACTGACAAACAAGGTAAGAGAGAGAAAAAAAAAGGAAGAGTTCAGGCAGGAAAGGTAAAAAAGGGGTATATAGACGCCCAACCCGCTAGAAGTCATGAAAAGCAAATGATCCACGCGCGCACAAGATGCGGGCCAAGTCCAGAAAGAAAATCAATCTACCTTGTCGACGCCTCCGCTCCCTCGCAATTTACTCTTGCCCTTGGCAAAGAAACCTCGCGCTGCCCCACCAGCCTTACCACCGAGCACCCCAGCACTGTGAAGCAGATCCTTCCCTTTCGATTCGACGTTCTGCATGTTGATCATACCGCTGAGAGGAGCACCGGACGGACGCCTCGCGTGACCTGCGCCGGCAGCTTCGTCAAGCGTCGCTAGCGAGAGATTTCCAAGCGAAGAGAACTTCGGGAACTTAGCTCTGGAAGGCACAGGCCTGGTAGCTCCAGCTGGAAGGTGGCCGTCGCGTTGCACCAGGTCGGCATGTTCTGGGAGAGCGTCAGCGGTTGACCGAATCCAGTTAGCCAAGCCTGTGTCGATGACTGCAAACTGTTCTCTTGTCTCCTTGAAGGTTTGAATTCTCTTCTCTTGAGACTTAATCTCCAGAATCTGGCGAAACCCGGGTAGTTTCGGCTCGCTGCCCGGTTGACCGGAAACCTGTGAAAGCTGCTGGTTATGTGAAGGTTCAGGTTGACTTGTGACGGTCTCTTTCTCTTTCTCTTTCTCTACTTGATTGCTTGGAACACTGAGAGCTCCAGCATCTTCTGGATTGGGCGCAGCCGCTTTCTCTTCAGATTGAGACTCCTTTTCAGACGTCTGAAAGGGCGGCACAGGTTCTGAAGGTTGCGAAGGGTCTTCAAGAATATCTTCCTCGGAATCATCAGACTCTTCCCATGAAAAGCGCTTCTTTAGTTGAGGATTTTGAGAGTCAGAGACATCAGCATCATCGGCACGTTCCGTGGATGCTGCCTCATTCGAAGGCTTAGGATTGATGGTGAGGGTAAGAGGCTCCTTGGACGACGCCGGGGGCTTGGGGTGCAGAGGACTAGTAGGAGTAATGTCCTGCTCCTCGTTCCAATAGCTGTCATATTCCGTAGGAAGATAGGTACTGTCATACCGGGGTCGTGGCTCGAGGTGCTCCGCCTGCGGCGCCTGTGTTGACGAGCCCTTAGTCTCCGGCGATTCTGGACTCAGGGACCGAATAATCTCCTTCCGCAGCCGGTCGCTCTCCAGGTCTTGCGGTGAAGCCTCGGTGCTCATTGATGGTAGGATTTCTGGAATAGTACCCGTGGAAGAGCCCTGTTGGGATTGTGGCTCTGCAGGAATCCGCAGAGGCGTGGGTGCATATGCATTTTTTATGTTCCGTCTCAGGCTGGTCATCGGACTCAATGGACTTGAGAACGTGAGTGTCAGCCTGGGCATCACCGCTAGGAACGCTTTCGTGAGCAGCCTTCGTCGGTTCTGGGGACGGAGCATGGGTCGTCCCGTTATCCGGATCTGACTCCCTCTGAGCCTGGTTTGCATCGAGACTGTCTTGAGATTGTGAGGGAGTCACGGTGGATGTCTCAGCGAGTTCTGCTTGAGGGAGGTTTTCGGCGGTGGATACCGCAGGCACTTTATCTGGCCCATTTCCAGGGGCGGGGACTGTCAAGTCCCGTCGATACCCCGGCTGAAAAGCTGCGGGGGCCATTTCCGCAGGTTCCTCGGTGATGGTCGGTGTCTTTTCGTTGTCCAGAATACGGTTGCTTGTGATGGGACTGATTACCGAGGTGCTGTCGCTGTTTGACCTGACCACGCTGTCGACCGTGGAGCTCGGTGTTTCCGGAACATCGAACGCCTGATTGACCACAGACCGGAATCCAAGGGAAGGATTGTGGTGTAAACCCTGCTCTTGACCGGCTGCGGCGTTCTCCGCCGGCTGTGTCTCCTGACTGGACTGGTTTGTGCCACTCAAGAAATCCGAACCGAAACCTGACATTCGTTTCAACTCGGGTAACGAAACTGACGGACCAGCCTGGGACGGCGCCGACGTAGTGTCGCCAGGGGATAATGCATCCTGTTCGCGGTTCTGCTGCTCCTTTTCTCTCTCTTCCTGCATGCGCTTATAAATGTCCGCAGGTCGAACGAAGGTGGGAGGTTTGGCTGCGGAGGAGTCGACGCTTTCCCTGGGAGCGTCCGCTGGTTTGTCCGAGGACAATTGACTGGGAGCCTCGTTGCGTCGATCGTTGCCTCCTAATCGATCTCGTGAGAGAGATCGATCTCCAGAGCGAGGCGCGCTACTCGACTGCGAGCGGGAGTCATCTCGACGGCCTGCTGGCGGAGCGGGTACAGGAGGAGTTTCCTCCTCGTAGTCATCATCGCCACCCCAGTCGCCTCCATCGTAGGAATACGACTTGGCCTCTACCCATCGCTTCGTCTTCGTCCGATTGACATTTGTTTTGAAGGAGACGGGGACGTTGGAAGGAGTCGGAGATAGCGGACTCCCAGTGCTTCCCTGAAATCTACAGATGAACACGTTAGCAGATGTACTGTACAGAGAGCAGCGCAAAGCCAGCAGTGAGATCAAGCAACGTACGATCCCTGGCGATCTGGGGGAAAAGGGCGCTGGTAATGACCCGACATTGCGGACTCGAGATCACGGCAATGCAGCAGCGAGCATCAGCAGCGACCACAGCACATCTAGCGGTCGACTTTGGCTCGTTGGAAAGCTAATCGAAACACAATCTAGAGGCTGGAGGCGAGCCGGACCAGCCCGCTGAGAGGAAGAAAAACGGGACTCAGGCAAGAAGGAAGGGAAGGGAATCAGATGAAATGACACTTTGCAGCAGAGGTGAGCTGGACGGGCGGTCGCGAGGCTGAGGGGGCCAAGACTGCCCCAGTCAGCGGGTGCGGAGCTTGCCAACTGCCCAGCCGCGCTGCGACCGTGACACCGCCAGACAGCGCCAGCTGGGAGATCAACGCATCGGAGGGACAGAGTCACAGAGAAGCCTCGATCTGCTCAGCAGTGAGCATTCCGCTGCATTGTCCCGTCTGCTGTGGTACTCCGTACGCAGGCATCGGAGTCGAGTCTTGTAGTCGGAGGTTATCGCCCGACGGAATCACGTGCGTGTCTATTTTGGGAACAGCACGCTATTCCCGTTTGGGCCGGGACAACCCCGTGCGCGGACAGCGAACGCCTCGCCTCGTCTCATCTTGCTGCCAGCACCGCGATATCTTATCGTCGCCAGTTGCGCCAGCAGCCTGGCCTGAGTGCCCTGATTGCTTCTCTGATCTGGCGTCGCGGTGTTTTTCTCTGTGCACTCTCGAGTCGCTCACCGACTGGACACGTCGCCCGCTTCCGCTGAGCCTCTGCAGACAACAATCCCGACGGCGGTTGCAACTGCTGCCACAGCGACTTACCCATCCAACCTGAGTTCATGCCCTTGTCGACATCAACATGACGGGAACCTCCATCCAGGACCGGACACCCGAGTTCCGGTCCATTCTGAGCCAGGCCCAGAAGCGCTTGGCGTCGAACAAAGTCGGGGCTCAGCGTCAGGCATTGCTATCGGAATCGCAGCGACAACAGGCCAACGGTAGCGCAGCGCCGGGTCAGGGCAAGAGAGTAGCGAGGTCGGAATTTGCTAGGAAGGCTGCAGAGATTGGACGAGGCATCACCAGCACGACGGCAAAATTGCAGAGACTAGCCGAGTGTAGGTGCCTGTTCTTTTTACTTTAGAAGGACCAACTAACTATCGCAGTGGCAAAACGAAAGACGCTGTTCGACGACCGACCAGTCGAAATCTCCGAGTTGACATACGTGATTAAGCAGGATCTGGCGTCGCTGAACTCTCAGATCGCTGCGCTGCAGGCACTCACGCAGTCACAGCATCCCAAGTCGAGCCGCAGCAAGACGGACCAGGAAGGAGAGCACAATGACAATGTAAGACTCCGCGACGAGTGGCTGGGATGAAGCTGACTCGAATCAGGTCGTCGTGATGTTGCAAGGCAAGCTCGCTGATGTGGGCGCCAACTTCAAAGAGGTTCTCGAGGTGCGGACCAAGAACATCCAAGCGTCGCGGTCCCGTACGGAGAACTTCGTGTCGTCCGTCTCGTCCAAGTCTCAGGCCGCCTTGGATCCCCAGCGCTTGGATTCTCCGTTGTACAATGCCCCAGGAAGGAAAACGCCTCAGCCAGGATACAAGAGTGGTGGATCCGATCTGCTCACGCTGGAACCTTCGTCGAGTTCGGTGTTGGGACAGCCGGGGCGCGTGACGTCGGATCAGCAGCTTCTCATGATGGAAGAGGCTCAGCCCAACAATTCGTATATCCAGGCGCGAGGGGAAGCTATCGAGGCGATTGAGCGGACGATTAACGAGCTGGGCGGGATTTTCAGTCAGCTGGCGGCCATGGTCAGCGAACAGTCGGAGATGATTCAGCGGATTGACGCGAATACAGAGGATGTGGTGGACAACGTGGAGGGGGCGCAGCGCGAGCTGATGAAATACTGGTCGAGAGTGTCTGGGAACCGGTGGCTTATTGCGAAGATGTTTGGCGTGTTGATGGTGAGTATCACATCAGTTATTTGGTATACTGAGGACTTGCTAACTTGACTAGATTTTCTTCCTTCTCTGGGTCTTAATATCAGGCTGACAGCATGCATTCCCTGTCACCTGTAGATATGTACACTAATTAGTCGGCCTTTTTTCGTTCTTTTTCTTTTCTTTTAAGCAATTGCTTCTTTACAACCCGACTCCGCAGGGCGGCCAGTCGGACTTTGTTTCTTTCCAACACAGACTTTCAGGCAGTCCTTGTTGCATGCATCTATACACAGATACTCTTCTGCGGATCTGGTTTCGCATTCTTGATATTGCTGCTTGTTTTCTTTTCTTTCATCCATCCATCCATCCTGACTAGGATAGGATTTTAGCTGCACACATAGACAGATGCCATGCAATGCAATGGTCAATACAGCGTCGTAATCATACAGTCCTTGTCTTGTTGTTCCTGCTGTCTTGTTCTGTCCAATGACTGGAGTCTACATCATTTCCTGCCGGATGACATTTCATCGTTATGCAGTTCCCTATCCACAACACAACAGCATGCGCAGCCGCACTGAAACCTAGTCCTACGACCTGTGGCCGGGGTCCTTCAACGCGTATCGCGTATCTGCGAGCGAGTACTAGAAGAATCACCGTCTCTATTCCTCATTCCTCTCTCTTCATCGACTACTTGTCCTACGCGTTTCTACCAAGAAAGAAGTCAATTCAAATCACCTCTCATATCGCATCAGAACCTATCGAGAAAAGCGTAGCAGAGCAGTGGATTATCCGCTTGCTGTCCTTCTTTTCTTTTCTTTTCTCTGTCGATCTATCTATATGCCTCTCTAGTCATATATCTATCTCGAAGAGCTTCCCTCATTCAGTAAGTCCGGATCGATCTCTCCCTTGAATCAATATCGATAATAATCGACAAACGTGGATGGAGATGTCTTACTTATACCGCAGACATCAGTCAGTCAGTCTTTCTCTTAGCCTTCCATCTCGTGTCCTCTGGTCGTGATCCGTCGTCGAGAAATACCTTTTTTCTTTCTTTCTTTTTTTTTTTAAAAAAACTTTTCTTTGCTTTATTCACTTAATTCTTGAGGAAAAATGGCGTTTAAAACCTCATCAAGAACGTGAGTTCAACTAACAAGTTCCTCCTCCCTCGGTCACCTATCTCCATTTATCAATGCCTTCACTCCCATATTTTCGGCTTTGACAAGCGAGCAAGCGAACAACATCCATACGACATATAAATGATATATGATATTATACATTATATACATAACACTAACCTCATCATCTTCCTCGTTACCACTATATAAAAGACAACCATCCAAGCACTCGCCTTCGTCAATCGCATTTTCTCTGGCCGTCATCGTCATCGTCATCGTATCTTCCTCCGCGGGCGGTCCATATTCTGCTTTTCCCTGTTCTCGTTTTCCTCTCCCTCCTCGAGCTCCTTCGCGTGTCACGGCGACGAACAAGAACAAGAACAAGAACAAGAACGAATACGAAGAAGAAAGAGAACACATGTACGCGCGGACATACTGTCTCGAATCACGCGCACAACCAAGTCCAAGACCAGAACGAGGACAGAGATAGGGTCAGAGACAAGGACAGAGACAGAGACAGGGACAGAGCCATGCAAGAAGGCGACTGCGCCAATGGCCGCTCTTGCAGCCTGAGCCAGCGTCCTCGAGAAGACTGCGGATACGTTGTCAGTCTGTTTGAGTGATGGACTATACAATACTGTGCCGTACTATACTGTATGGTCACAGGTGTGGGAATTATGGCGTGGGATTGGGTGGCTTCTTGTTTGATTTATTAATAATTGGTTCATTGCATTTCTTTTTATCTGTTTCATTTTATTTTTTTATTATCTTTACCTAATCTATTTGTCTTCATTTCTAGTTTCGCATTGTTAATATTCTTAATATTCCCCTTCAGTATCTGTTTTACTCTTTGTTCAGTTTATTATTATTATTATCCGATTGGATTATATTATGCAATGATATTGTGGAGCTATGAAGTTAGATTCTACAATAATGCCAGCGATACTTAATCTCTTCTTCGACCCTTCATTCTCCTTTTTGTTTTTTTTTATTTTCTCTTGCCTCTTTTCCCTTCCCCTTCCTTCCTTCCTTAGTAATAATCTATCTCCATATCTCTATACATTACATTACAATTACATTCTCTTACTCATTCTCTTATTATTCAAAAAATGGAAATAGAGCACTGATATAATCTGACACCAGCGCCCGCCTGGACATCATATCTAAGCAGTATCTGTTATCTCCCGGTAATCTAATCTACTCTAATCTACTCTAGTAATCTATCTACTCTAGGCTACGTAGGCAAAATTCGCCCGGCTAGCCAAAAATTGAAAAAAAAAACTCGAATGATTTGCTACGATCTATCTAATATTAATATCTCTATATCTATCTATCTAATCTATAGTATAAATAACACCAACTGGGGGCATGCGCCTCCTATCTATCTATCTATAGATATAATATAATCAGCCTTCCTGGCGCGCCCGAGCAGTAGAAATTTATATATCTACTTATCTATCTATCTATATCTTTCGAGAATCTCGAAAGGTGTTTTTTTTGTCTGATTTCGACTGAATCGATAGATATCGAAGTGAAAGAATCTAGGGTTCGGGCGCGCCCTGATTGCTTATTATTATGTTATTATTATTATTAAATTTGATCGTTATTGATTTCATTACTGCAGTAATCAATCCACTAACTAACTAACTGATAACTAATGAAGTAATCGACTGACATACCGTACTGTACATAAATACTTCTTTCATTATTAATTAAAACAATTCCATTGCACTGCATTTCTTTCCCTGCATGTAGAGCTCATTTTCTTCCTTCCTCCTCCTCCTCCTCCTCCTCCTCCTCCTCTTCTTCCTCTTCATCCACATCTCCCCCCTGCTCCGCCCTCGCCGCCCGAACACAACGACGGAAATCCTCCAGGGTCAAAATTCCCCTCCTCGGCCCATCATTCCCCTCGTCACGCGTCGCCAGCGTCCCCGTCTCGGCCTCGAAGCGCGAGTAGATGCTTGGACTGAAGATGCTCACCCCTTCTTCTAGGATCATCGACTCGATGTCTCGTGATACGGCGGACTGGAAGCGATTGGGGATGCGGTCGTCGACGAATAGGTTGCTGTTGCTGTCGCCGTGGCGAGCATGCTGGCTTTGACCGGGATGGTACGGTGCCATGGTGTGTCTGCCCCTTCGCGAGTTGATCCTCACTTCAGTATTATCATTGCCATGGTTATTATTATCGCCACGGGGATCATTGCTGTCGTTACCAGCACCTGACTGCGCGGTGGTTCTCGGAATAGCGAGGGCTGGATCAACGAGAGACTCTTCATCTTCTTCGAAATTCTGGATCGGGAGATCAATGTCAACTTCCTGATTGCTGTCGTCAGGACGAGTTGTGGCCGGAGCGCGACGCTGAGAGTCCTCCTCTCTCAATCGCTGCATTTCCCTCACGAAATACTCCCTGCTCGCCTGTCTAGCTATGTGCCTGGCCTGTTCGTCAGCGCTGAGGTCCGTCAGGCTGCTCGATGGATGCGCGTGGGTGCGCGCCTGGTAGTGCGTCTGGACCGTTGTCGTCGAAGCCCCTTCGGGGTTTCTTGATGACGAACTCTGATCCCAGTACCGTCCCACGGAGCGAGTCAGGGAATATGGCGTCTCTGAGCTTCGTTCAGAGCGCAGGCTGGGCAACTGCTGCGAACTCGGTTCGCGGAGAGTCAGAGGTTGTGGCCTCAAACCAGCCTCCATGTCCTCCGAAAACCCGACTCCTGCTCTAACTCCACGACCGCGTGGCTCATCCCTAGACGTGCTACCATTGTCTTGGTGAACACTGCTCACCTCGCGTCGGGTGTTCTCAACCTGTGTATCTGTAGCAGCTGCATCATCCTGTCCTTCGTTCCTGCATGGCTGTCGACTGGGATAGGGGTAGTGTTCGGAGGACAAATTCTCATCAGTTCTATGCTTGAAATCCGGCAAGTCCTGATGCTCGTAAAGATCGAGCGACTTGCTCGTCGTCGCCTCATATTCATAGACTTTCGGCTTCAGAATATAGTTCGGATCATGCGAACTGATATCTGAGATCACTGAATTTCGCCGGTCATGCCAGTGAGGAACCGGTGCACTGTCCGTACTGACTCCAGTGCTGTGTGTGTCAGATGTCACTGTCGCAAATCCTCTATCGGATCCCAGCCGTGGAATCAGAACCTGGCGGCTATGCCCAGATGCCCTATCATCCTCCAGCGAGGTAGAATATTCTCTTCGGCGACCGAAATCAGAGAGCTCGACTTCGTCTATAGTAGACATCTGAGACCGTCTCATGGAAGTCCGTGCATACCGGTTGAGAATCGACGAAATCACAGAGTCGTATCTGCGTGACGTTCGGGCCGGTTGAGGACGTGGAATATTGGCAGGCTGCCCTGAGAAAGACGACTCACTGGAGCCTGTTGGGCCGGAACGAGCTTGCGCTTGATTGTTAATGGTCCTTCTCCTTCCTATGTAGTGGAGAAGGAGGTTTCTCGCATAAACGCTTTGCAAGCTTTCCTGTCGACTTTCCTGCAAGTAATTGTGGGTGATTGGAGTTGTCCCGTCCGTCGTTATCTGTATAGGAAATTCTGGCGGCGGGCCAGGATTCATCCCCAAATCCTCATTGGCATTTCCACGTCCGTCTTCGCGTCGAGGCGTCTGTTCTGGGATTCGTTGTCCTCGCGATCGAACCCTGCGACGATAAAGCATCCAGACGAAGGTACAAAGCGATACGAGAAAGATCGTTCCTGCAACGATGATGATGATAATCGCGAACTCGGGCAGCTTATTCGGTCTTTCACCCATCCCAGGGGCCGAGATAATCGAACCTCCCGGAGAGGAGAGGACAGTGAAAGCTGGAAGAGATGCCCCAGGCATGTAGGTTAGGATAATTGTGGGAACCGGCAGCGCTTCAGCAGTTGCTGTGCCTCCAGGCTGCAGAGGAAGGAATGCCAGTGTATTTTCTTCCATCATGACATCAAAGAAGAAGAGGATGGCGCTGTCTGAAGCAGTGATAAAAGAGCCTGGACAAAGCTCTCTGTCAGCTGTGAGGGCCTCCGTCACCTGTACAGGTGCAGCCACTGTTGTTGACGTGAATATCCACAATAAACAAAGATCACAGCACGTGTAATAGCACAAACAAAACAGTTTTATGGCCAGTCTGTTGACAAAATGGAGAATCAACAGTCTCAGGGCACAGGAATGGAGTCAGAACTCTTGCGCCTTCTCAGACGGTGTGGCCTAAGATTGAGAAAAGCTGAGTTCTGGAGCATGGGCTGGCAGCACGCTGACAGATGCCACATGATTTCTAGACACGCTCTCGCTGAGAAATCCTATATAGGTTGGGTGTCGTATAGGTGTCGCAAAGCGTGCACTTAGATGTCAAGTTGGAAGTGGATGGGGGTCGCTCGGATGGCCTTATGACTCCTTATGACTGCAAAGCTTCCGCATCCAAATGTCCTCAGATGAGTAAAACAGAATGTGAAGGAATAAAACATGTGATTAAACAAATGTCATAGAATCATCTTATACTTGATATACTGGGTCTTTCATCACTGAGAATCCTCGCTGGTCTTCTGTGAATCTCCCGAGTCATCCGATTTTTGCTGATCCGCTTTTTGCTGCTCAGACTGTTGCTGATTGCGCTTGTATTCCTCACTCAGCCTCTTCAGCTCTGTCTCCAACTTGTACGCCAGTGCGTCCAAAAGCCACTCTGCTTCTTCCCTGTCTCCTAGCAGTGGACTCCGGTGGCCAATCCAGCTCCATCGGCCTCGTTTTCCAGCTCTCTCCTGGACATCATTCTGGACATCTTCTGGCAGCGCTGCGGGCACAACGTCGTCCACTCCGGGAGTTCGATGCCTCTCCGAAACAGACTCGTCTTCGCCCAACAGTTTGAGGTAATACGCCCATTCCTCGTAGTCAAACTGTTTGGGCGGCGTGGTGTTGATATATTTGAACATCTTTCGCAGCTCCCGTACGAGCAGATACTGGTAATGGTGGATATTTTCGGCAACGATATCGCCTCGCTCGTGCGCCTCTTCTTGCTCCCGGAGCTGCTCCTGTTCTAACGCTTGCTCTGCTCGCTCAATGTGAGGGTCCTCACGCGTTTCAGGCTCCTCCTCCTCCTCTTCTTTCTTAGTGTCAAACAGGTTCGAGGTCCAGGACGTGCGAAGCATTCCCTTCAACCGTTCCCGCAAGCCGTCCTCTCCCGGCAAAATGGTCAATTCACCAAGCAAGTTTGCGAAGTCTTTGAACTTTTTGACAAAAGTATCGCCGAGGTTCGAAATAAAGATGGTCATGGTGGGCACTGCCGACAGAGACCAGAAGACGAAAAAGGACCTGCCCCAGTTACTCATGGGATAGAAATCCCCATATCCGATGGTCAGAAGACTCGTGTAGGAGAAGTACAAGGCTTGGAAGTATGACCATCTCTGGGTCCCCTCGGCGCGCCAGAAGATCACCGCTCCAATACACCAGAGAGTGAGAACAGCTATTGTTGAGGCAAGTAAGGACAGCCATCGATGTTCTGTGTCGGCAATTTGACGCACCTTGCGCATGGCGTGGAACTCACGTCTCCGCCGCTCCTGCTCATCCAGGTCTGGGTCTGCCGGACTCGGAACGATATTGAAGATGCTTCTTTTGTCGGTCGATGTCATCCTCTTCGCAAGAAACCTGCGAGTCTTTTCAATCAAACGGTTGCTCATCTTATTCTTGCTTCTTTCCAGCACTAGTGCCCGAACAGAGCCAATCACGATACCAATGATAACAATCCCTCCGAATGCATACGGAAATAACAAACCACGTCCCAAATGGGTCCGTGGTGCCGGTTGGCCCAGGCCGATAGTGAGTAGGGTAAAGTCAGTCCAGTACACGGCATCTGTGTATCTCCAACCTTCTATATGCGAGTAGACCGCCGATCCCAACAGCATATAGACCAAGAAACCAATCGTTTGCACCATTAGCGTCCTTTGACTTTTCGTCAGTCTGAACTCCCGCTCGTAGTGTCCCTTATATGCTCCGTAAAGTGTGAAGGTCAGAACCGAAGAAAGAATAAAATATAGAGCGGCTGCAATTGCGCCATAGTAATACCCCTGCGTCAGCTGCCGGTTGACGTTTGCCGACGAGTGGACGTCATGAGAGACGATTGCAAGTATACAGATTAGGAGCAGCGAAGAGATGTACCATCCCACGATGACAATGGGCTGCGCGATGGAAAATGCGAGGCGCCGCGCCATCGTTACCAGCAAGCACAGATTCGCGATCAAGGCGCACGCAAGGGAGACAGCATTGACAGCAATGACCCTGAAGAGCTCCTTAGCCTTCTGTCCGAGATATATTCCGGATCGTTCAAGAAAACCGAAGAACTAACCAACTTGGATCGCTGATATCTCTTCCTTGGTCGGGTCCCAGGCCTGGAGGAACAACCATCCTCCAAGTCTGCGAAAGGGAACAGATACTAAAGGCATTGGCCATGGGACCAAACGTGGCCTCAAGCAGCATATCAGCAAAAGAAGCGTGCTCATTGCGGATTCCATTCCACCTACCGCCAGCAACGGTATTTCTGTACTCGCGATCCACCATCTTGCCGGTTGCAGGAATTGAGCCAGCTCCCTATCCTCCGCAGCCCAATGCAGATATGTTTCAGATTCGTCGGCTTCAGGATTCGAAGGGTCGCTTGACTCATTTCTGTCGGCCTCACTGGCCGCATCGGCAATAGAGGGGTCAAGACCAGGATCATTCATAGTATCGAGTCAGTGGGCAATTGCTGAGCACCCAGAAGCTTCTGGTTCTCCCCAAGATGGGGAGATCGATGACAGGCAATAAAAGCCATCCAGCACTACGGATTCAGTGCCAGCGGCAGCCCTCACAGTCCGAGTGGCTGCTGGATATCATCGTAAATGAGGATTTAAGATCTTTGTGTTAGTGTGAGTTTGGGAGAGCAGACTGGGAAGGTCCGGTCGACGTCATACCCCATCACCTCCGCCCCGCCTCTCATCTCTTCTATACCGCAGATTGAGACAAAGAACGAATAATGGGCGTGGGATACTTCCTCTTTGGATTCTTTTTTCAATGAAAAATTTTTGCCCATGCAGTACAGAATCGAGAGATACTAACACTGACAGCAATGAAAGGTTTGAATACAGATTTGCCAATATATAAAATCATACTAGGGAGGACTACTCCAATACCAGCATCAACGAAATATACTTAACTAGTAGGAATTTTGCATTTCTCTTTTTTGGATGCTAGGATCTACTCGATATTACCACCACAGAATTATCTTGAATCTCTCGTAGTCAACATCTATGAGTCCAACCCTATCTCACCAATTGCGCTGATGATGAGGGATATCCGACATCGAAATACCAACAGACGTATGGTGCACTTCACTCAGCGAGAATGCTGCGACCACCATCCACGGTAATGCGCGCGCGGACTCTCACCCTCACATACCGCGGACCAAGCTCCTGAAAGGTAGGCATAGACTCGGCCGAAGTGTCACTGTCCGAGCGCCACTCATTGCTGCCGTCGGTGTTCGAACTGTCATCGGCCTCATCCGCAACATCCAGCATCGCAGTAGGACTGAACACCAATGCCTCGCCGGTGGTCAGCCTCACGATCTGGTCAAAGAGGCGAAGTGGCTCTCCTTCGTCCCCTTCAGCAGCTTTCTTTCCACCACGATATTTTCCAATGACAGCTCCAGCAAGATGTCCCTCGAGGGCCTTGAACCAAGCCGGGGAAGTGAATCGGTGAACGATGGTCACGTTGCACAAGTCCAGGAGACTTGGCGAGAGAGTCGGTTCCTGAGTCGCGATCACGACCCGAGTTGCCAGGTGTCGCTGCTGTCGGATAACGGAGAGGAGGGTCTCGGTAAATTCCACAGCTTCACTAGAGTTGGTGGTCAAAAACTGGGAATAACATGTCAGTTTTAAAAGCGCTTTATCAACTAAAGCAACGTAGATAACTACGTACCTTGTGCGCCTCATCAAGTGCTACCAGACGACCCCCGTCGTGACGATTTTCGAGAAACAGTGAAAGACATATATTAAACAGAGCACACGCGTCATCCGCGTCGACAAATGGGCAACTCAGGTCAATGATTGTCAAGGTGCCGGGATTGAATTTCCATGTATCCTTTGGGACTCCCTTGTCTTCGCCGGGGAGCACGAGGAAAGATTCCAGTAGTTGGAGACGCATCTTCAGGGGTGCATCTTGACCGCGTATGAATCTTTCCGCCTCAAGGCGCTTCTTGAACAAACGATAATTAAGTCCGGGAGAACCGCGCGACTCGCGAGCCATGTCCCGAAGGATTTTCGTGACCACCTAGATACAGAAGTTAGTGTCTCGAGCGCAAGGAAGGTATCTGATGAGTTTGCTCGCCTCCATGTACAACGGGGTGTTGTTCTCTCCGCCTCCCACTCCCATCAGGGTTTTCATCATTGCGATGTTCAAGTGCTGTTCCCGAAAGTACATCGGGACAACCTTGGGCTTGGGCGCTGAGGCTGGAATACCCGGCAAGTTGGCATACTGTCTCTGCATGGCATGAAAATTGCTAGGCGAGACAAGCACGCGGACCGGGATTCCGGCCGAGCAAAGATAGGCTGCCTCGCACAACTGAGTACTGGCGAAGGCAGTGAACTTGTCATAATGAAAAACAATCGCAGCAAGCGGATTGGTGATAGTTCCGGTTTTGCTCGGAGAGAGGAGTGCATTTTCAAGCAGACACGAGAGAGTATGGCTCTTACCACTTCCTTGACTACCACAGATAAAGGCCGACCAAGGCGCAGTGATATTTCCATAGATGAGCCGGTTCCTCTCTGGCTCAGAGTCCGCGCTGGAACCAGACTGTGGTCCGTTGCCATACGTCTCCAAACGGATCCCAAGAACTCCGTACTGGGAAAACACCTCCGCGCCCGCTTCCAAGTCCTGGAGCACCGCCTTGACCTTGCTTGAAACAGCGGGGTAGTCTTCACCTCATGGCGCGCGCTCGCGAGAGCAGGGAAGAACCTTGCTGACGGAGGTGCTTTGGAATGAGAGCCAAGTGCCTCTCCACCTCCTGATTCATCTTGACTTCGGTCAGAGAGGCTTGTTGGAAGTCGATGTGCAGCAATGGTTGGAGATGGGAGTTGAAAGGTAAGTGAAAAGATTTCAAGAGACACGTCAACATGAGAAGATATAACAAGCCGCTTAGTCGTTGATATCGCGTGTGAGGCTGTTCATCTGCTCCGTGACGACTATCGGCACCATGGCAACGATTTATATATGTGATAAATCGCGAGCATATGGTCCAATGACGACAGAAACAGAATCTAAAGCATGAGAGACAATGTGCGGCATGTGTCTTAACTTATGAGACAAGGAAATGTGAAGAGTTCACAAGTGGTATAAGGAACAATGGAGAGAGACATGGATGAACCGGTGGTGTAGCATATCTGAACGACTATCTGAAGCATAACTTTTGGCTTAAAAAAATCAGGCAATCCATGGCAACATATCAAAATACCCTATTGTAGAATATTCACATACTCAAAAAAGCATCGCACATCCAGGCATATTCCATAACTCAGGGTGTCATTGAAATCTGGCATCATAGGGTTTATGCCCAGGACATTGGATGAAAGTCCCCAGCTGTGGCTTGTAGACAATCGCAGCGATTCCAGACTAAGAAGCGCATCCATATTGTCCGGATTAGGCATTAAAGCTCTTTCATGGATAACTGTCCCAATTCACTTTGTCTTACAGATTCAGTAGCTGAGTTGGTTTGAATAAGCGATGGATTTCTAGTACATATTCTTTGTCTGTCCTCTGTCGAAGGAGTGTATGTCCTGTCATAAAGATGCCGTTCTTTCTGATGTTTATACGGAGTCTTCCGGTGGTAATTCCCCTGATTGACATGGGACGAGATCACGCAGAGACCGGACGAAAGCAAGCCGCTTTCCGATTGGCCAGCCGAAGCTTAGACGCATCCAAGCGCCAGACGGAGTGGAGCATTTCCCGGGAATTCTTTGTCATTTTCGGCTCTTCTGCAACGAGTTTGACAGTCTGGTCAGGCCTTTGGATAGCTCTGTACTCCGTATTCCTAGGAAAATCCCGTACTTGGTACTACACGTGTTATCACCAGCTTCACCGAAAGCTGGTGCTCGTAAGATTGCAAGCTCTGTGGTGGGGACAGGAGATCAGGTGGCTGCTTTAATTTCCGGAACCAACCAAGGCTGAATGAAGGATACCCCTCATCACCAGGCGCTGATGCTGTTAGGCATCTGGTTGAGGATGGCAGATGTCTTAGAGGACATTCATTATACAGTATACGGAGTATACAGTGGTGTCATTTTAGCATGCAGCCATCGCAGAATTGAAAATTTGACATCTCGTCCTGGTAAGCAACGACGGGAGCAGAGGGGCACTTTTCACTGCTGACACACGGCAAGCCTGAGACTGAACGTAGACGATGGCGCCGCCACATTTCGTCTCAAGGTCTGTGCCGCGCAATATCCTCCCCGCGAGGACAGGAGGAATCTGGAGAGGTCACGCATGAGTATTACTGCTCAGAGCAACGAGGGCGCGTTTGTAATGGAGGCTCCTCTGTCATCTGGATTCTGACAGGCATCCCAAGTGGATCGTGCTTGGACGACAGTCCAACAGACTGACCAGGGTCGAGCGAATCGACTCGTCGTTTGATGCCCGGTGGAGAGACCGGTGGGGAGGGCCACTGCGAGGCATCTTGCTGCGCGAATAACGGGCCAGACTCAGCCACTTCGGATTCCTGTCACCAGCAAGCAGTCAGAAAGAGCATCGCGAGGTGGAGAGGCTGGCAGGATACCAGGCAGCGCTCACTCGTAGAAGATACGGTCGCTAGACTCGATACTAAGATCGAATCCTTCGAGAAGGCGTCTTCGTCTGGTCTGTGGGTGAGATTGGCGACTCCGAGCTGCCTTGTTTGGTTGGTGCTTCTCCGCGCCCGCGCCGTCTCCACCCGGCTCAACGTCGCCCGTCCAAACCATCGCCTTGCAGTTGCTGCCCCGTCTCGTCGCTCTCCATCACCATCCATTCCTTCGTTCTCTCGCTCTTTTGTGTTTTCTTCATCGACACTATCGTAATACCGTCGTTTTCCACTTGTTCCGTTGTCGCTGGCCGAATTGACGTCCTCCAAGAGGATTCTCCCCGTTCTGAGAGCGCGACGTTCCCCGGTTCAGACGCGACCCCCTTCTCTGCGCCCCCTCAAAAGACCCAATATCTCGAGAATCACCAGGCCAGACAGGACGATTTTCGATGCCTTCATCCCCATGACCCCTTTTCTGATCCCGTCTCGGTCGCGCCTGTCGCTTTCCTTGCGCCATTGGCCTGCTACAACTTAAATAGTCCCGGCAGGCGCAATTCTCGCGCCGTCCAGACACGGCCATGTTGCTCAAGCCAGCAACACCCCTCACCGTCCTGCTCCTAGCTGCCTTTGTCCTCCTGCTTCTGGCGACCCTGTCCACGCCAATTATCAAGGGAATCCCGCTGGCGACATTTCAAAATGTCGACTTTGGCGTCTTCGGCTACTGCAGGCAGTCCCAATGTAGCAGTCTGCGGGTGGGATATAACACCAGTGCGAAATCCCCTTCTCTCCAACTCTGGACGAACGAGACATCAAGCTGACTTCTGCGTGTCTAGATGGGATCCTGGACACCAGCGATCCCGATCTCAATTTTACGACCACTGCCCGCAATTCTCTCTCCTCCATTCTGATTGTGCACCCGGTGGCTGCATTCCTCACCCTGGTCTGCTTGATCATGGCAGCTGCCGCCCACTTTCGCTCGCCATCCCACTCCCCTCGATACCTTCTTGCTTTGCTCATTCTTCTCCTCCCGACGGTTCTCGTCTCGCTGCTGGCCTTCCTTGTGGATATCCTTCTGTTTGTCCCGCGCTTGCAGTGGGGAGGATGGATCGTTCTGGCGGCTACCATTATTCTGGTTTCCTGCGGGGTGGTTACTTGTGCCATGCGTCGCACTCTGGTGAGCCGGAAAGCACGAAAGAGACGTATTGCCGAGAATGCGGAGATGAGCGGTGAGAATTTCTACAATCGACAAAATGCACAAGCGGCGGCGGCGGCGGCGGCGACGGCGACGGCGTATCCAAAGGCTGAAACGCCGCCTCCCTTGAATATTGAGCCGAAGATGCCCTTTTCCACAACTGCGGCTTCGCAATCAGCTTCCACATTTGCTACCTTCGAGGCGTCCTCGCGCGGTCAGGAAGAAGACCAAGTGCCTTTGAATTCAAGGCCACCTCCCAACAATGGTCCGCGGATGCCAAACGATGGACTCAATCGATATGGATCTCGAGATGAATACGGCAATCCTCCCCCTCCGTCTGGGCCGTATGGTCCGGATGGAGGTGTGACGCGCGCTCCTTCAGATCCAAGATTGCGAAATCAGTACTCTGATGGCAACATGGCTCCTCGAAGAGGCGGACCGCAAGGTTTCGGCCCTCCACGAGGTAGAGGTGGCTATCCAATGCGAGGAGGCTATGGACGCGGTGGGCCATATGGTGGTCGTCCAAGAGGTCCTCCACCAAATGGCAGAGGTGGCCCGATGGGTCCGATGCGTGGCGGTCCTCCTGGGATGATGATGGGACGAGGTCGAGGTCCTCCTCCGGGGTACCCTCCCAGGCGAGATGGCCCTCCGGGAGGATACGATCCTTACGGACCACCGGGCCCCGGCCGTCGTCCTCCACCACCCAATGCTCCAGGATATGGCCCTGACCCTGGCGATTATGGATACGGACCTCGTGGCCCGCTACCTGGTGGCCCCATGCGTCGTCCTTCTCCCGGCCCGATGCCGTTGGATGCTCCGCAGGACGACGGAGCCCAACCTGGCCAATCCATTGAGATGACACCTCAACCTGGTGATCCCAGTTTCCACCCCGCCGATGTCAATTCTCAGGAGGTACGAGATTCGCATCGTGACTCCATTCGGAGCCCCAGCAGTGTGTACAGCAATGAGTAAGTGGTTCTCTGCCCTGCCACTGTTCTTTCTGCTAATCGTCATCACCAGACCATATGTGCCACCTCGTGCTGCCTGGGGTGACATGGAACGTCCCGGAGGCTCGCAGGCGCCGATCGAGGAGCCCGCGATGAGTCGTTCGCCGCCCCGGGCACGCCCCAAGTCTGGAAGTGATTATTATGAGGATGTCGATCCGAGGTTTGCAGAGCCAGAGCCCCCGCCAGCTGCGCCTAGCAGCAACGCGGTACCCCCTGCTCTTGTTCCGGGACCTGCTGGTGAGATTCCACCACCGAACATCCCTGATGAGAATATCGCCGATGGGCGTCGCTCACCCGCTCCTAGCGAAACCAGTCACTTTACCTCCATATCGGAACGGCCCATAAATCCACTCTGGCAACCACCCCCAGCGCGACGGGCACCAGAACAGGACGTGCTGCTGGGCAACAACCCCGACTTTGAGTTGCCAGTTGGTCGGGGCCGGGGACGTGATGCACGCGGCGGACGCGGTGGGCGAATGATGCCGTCCGTCCCCGAGCTCCGAGGGAGTGGACGATATCCTGTACCATAGGCGTGCCAGTCAGTTGCATGGTCTGGGAAAAAAAGGCTTTTGCATACCGTGAATTGTAACTATCCCGATTTTTGTTTGCTTTTCTGTACCGTCAACCTGGGATGAGTGCACTGTTCTTCTTGGTTGGCGTTGGGTTGATCCCGTTTGCACATACATATTCTCACTGCGAGTTTGTCATCGCCTTTTTTTTGTCCCTTTATAGTTCTGATTTAATTGCCTGTGTATTGCCAAGAATGCTATCGGGTGTTATAATATGCACATGACTTGGAGTTGCTCTTGCTCATTAAGTTCCCCTCATTGCCTAGGCATTCATCATCTTTGCTCTTGCCTTGCATGCGCAGGTGTCTTGCTTGAAGCATCTTTGAATAATTTCTTATTGCCCTTACACATTTGCTCGAGTATGCCTAAACAATTCGCTGCAGGTGTGTACTCCTTATGTATACTCTGGACTCTGCCATTCGGACTATATGGGATTATTCCAGCCGTATACGAGCGTTCGTCCGTCTCTAGACGAGTATCGCATTCTCACATGTTCATCTGTATTTTATAGTTTCGTGCTGATCTTGCCTGTGACAACGTTCTCTCCTTGTATCTTTTTTTTTCCCCCCTGCTTCTCTGTTGATCCTTTTATCCTTCCATGTCGACGCACCCTTTCATCGTCTCCTGTCTAGAAAGTGGATTAATTAAATTTTACAATTAGAACCTGTTGTTGTAAACAGTGTGGATATCGTCGTTCTACCTACTATATATAAAATATAAAAAGGTCCAGTCCTGAATCAACAACCAATTGTTCTCTCTCTTTCTCTACTGTATGTACTGTAGTGAAAGCATGTAGGTACTAGCTAGTTTGCACTATTAATAGCATGTTGATACTTTACAGTCACCATCGGCTATATGTAATTGATCTAATAATATTACTCGAAGATGTGTATAACTTCTGCAAGTGGCAATTATTTATTTCTAGTCTGGTTAGTAAAATATTTGTCCCCTGAAACAACGAAAAGAAAGTCCTGGGTAATTAGGTCAAACGATTTAAACGATTAATTAGTTGAATTACCTGAGTGGGGTTTTCTTGGTTTAACGGACACTCTGCTAGCAGCACGACGCAACCTTCTAGATAATCCTATAATTAATGTCTAAACAGAAACGACTAGGTAAATGTGGGGGGAAATAATGAGAAAAAGAAGGTGAGATTTTAGCGTAGATGGCATCTTGGATGGCCGTTGTCGGAGACAATGCTCGTCCCACGTGACCAGCGCCAAGCAGCGCTGATGCACGTCTGGAGAATATTAATAGCCGTGAACATGGAGCTCTTCTCCACATGCCGGAACTCGGCGAATCTGGCCAACATTTTTTTTTTCGGAAGCGCGATTCGCCTTCTTCCTCCATTGATTGCATTTACTGAAAATCTGTGAATTTGCCTGCCTGCTGTCCCAATTGTATCAAGGCCTGCAGCTATTTTTCGCCCTGCCCAGACGGGCCCCCTCCATTGGCAGACCGCGAACCGCCCCGCGCTCGACTCGCAAAAACCCCTCACCGAGACCGGGATCCTGCTGGGAGGACCGTTTCTAGTCATTCATCTCTTCCACCAACCAACCTCATGGGGGATATGATGAACGAGATCAAGCTGCTCACGGGCAACAGCCATCCCATGCTGGCCCGCCTTGTGGCGGATCGGTGCGTGCGATGCGAAGCTATTGGAAGAAAGATTCCTGAACTGGAGCTGACGCAATGCTTCCAGGCTAGGGATTGAAATCGCAAAGACGATGAGTCTCAACTACTCGAATCATGAGACGAGCGTCACAGTTGGCGAGTCTGTCAGAGACGAGGATGGCAAGTTATCCCAGGCACGAATCTCGGGCACTGCTGACCGTTGCGCCTATTTGCAGTCTTTATCCTCCAATCGACCGCTCCCGGCGACATCAACGACGGCCTCATGGAGTTGCTAATAATGATACATGCGTGCCGGACAGCTTCGGCGCGGCGCATTACTGCCGTGATCCCCAACTTCCGTGCGTACTTCCTGCACCAGAAATACCTGGATTCAAGTGTAGGAGTTGAGTCAAGCGTCTCTCCCAGACGACTGCCAACTCCGAGTTTCCTTCACTCATACTCTCCGATATGCGAATGCTGACTCGTGAACAGCATATGGTTAGTACTTCCAGGGCAATGGCTTCCCCAAATGAGGCAGTTGACGGGTTGCGACGGCCTGCACTCCCGAATCACATCTTACTGCTCCCGTTCTACTCGCCCCTTTTCTTCAAGGATATATGCTGAAATTAAAAAGCTCGTCAGGATAAAAAGGATCGCTCGCGCGCTCCGATCAGCGCCAAGCTGATCGCCAACATGCTCCAGACGGCTGGCTGCAATCACGTCATCACAATGGACCTTCATGCGTCACAGATTCAAGGATTTTTCAATATCCCGGTTGACAACCTGTATGCGGAGCCGAACGTGGTGAGATGGATACGGGAGAACCTGCCGGTGGACAAGTGTGTGATTGTTAGTCCGGATGCGGGCGGAGCGAAGAGGTAGGCGAGACAGGCCGACCGGTGAAGTCAAGGCTAACACGACGCAGAGCAACGTCCATCGCCGATCGTCTCGACCGGACCTTCGCACTCATTCACAAGGAGCGACCGCGGCCGAACGAGGTCGGGCGCATGGTGCTCGTCGGCGACGTGGAGGACAAGATCGCAATTCTCGTGGATGATATGGCCGATACATGCGGAACGCTGGCCAAGGCCGCGCAGACAGTAAAGGACAACGGCGCCACGGAGGTTTTGGCGATTGTCACGCACGGCATCTTGTCGGGCAATGCTATCGAAACACTCAACAAGAGCTGCCTGTCCAGGATCGTTGTGACCAACACGGTACCGCTTGGTGACAAGCTGGAGCGGTGCCCGAAGATCCGGGTGATCGACGTCAGTGCGACGATTGCAGAGGCGATCCGAAGGACGCACAATGGAGAGAGCGTCAGCTATCTGTTCACGCATGCGCCGGCATGAGACAACGGAGATTATCTAGTTGGCCTTTTTTAATTATGTATCAAAACTTGGATTTACGGCGTCCTGCACTTGGATGAGGCGTACGCTGAAGGTGAAAGTTAACGATAGAATTGCAACGGTCAGACACTGGGGAAGGTACCCTTGATTTTGGCTACCAAGGCGGGTTCTGGTCTGGCTTAGATAGCACAGCTGCTGCGCTGCCTTAGGAGTCTTGTGTCATGGTCACGGACTAAAACTCGAAATGTTATATATCTACGGAATGCCCTGGATTTAGAGACTATCGAACAGATCAAAAATTAGCGATGCTATTTATTTGAGACTAGAGAGAATATTGGGTTAATTAGAGCACTGGCACAAAAACTATGAATCTCACCGTCACCAAATTGGGCATTATTCACGGAAGAAAATAAAAAAATATAAATAGGAGCAATTACTAAGACTTTCTGATTTTCACTAACTGTATGTAATCTCATGCCTGCCGTATTATCATTGGTAAACTGGGAAATGGTTTTCCTGCATGCCGGTTGTTCCGCATGGTTACGTTACATCGAGGGTTGCTTCAAGTATGTACTCCGTAAGCCTTTTGCCCAACCAAGATGGTGGGCCTAGGGTGTCAACTACCTACATTTTACCTCCATGCTAAGGATAATACTCAATGGCTGACTACCTACCTATACAGCTAATAGGAACGTGAGGAGCGACTAAGGCAGGTAAGGTAGGTAAGAAGGTGTGGCTCATCAGCAGAAATTGTATACTCCGTATAGGCTCGGTAATTAGTTATAGTCAAGTCCAGGGCGACAGGATCAATCAAATCAAAAACAAGAAAATCAGCCATGTGGCCATTGTGGTTGCATTTGTCAAGAGTAGACTCTTAATTAATAATTAGTGCCGGCTCTCACGACAGTCAGGGTCCATTTCCGAAGAATAATACGCATACGCAGTTAGCTCCCCCGCAGTTACAGCCGATGGCTACATTTAACAATATTTAACCTCAGCTAAGCTCAGCGCTGCTTACGGGAATTGGTAGCCATTTTCGTGTTCGAGTATGGTAATGCGATTAGGTACGCCCCTGGGGGCTTTTTCTGAGGCGTGATTGGAAACGCCCGTCTAACGCCTCTCGGCAAATTTCAGGTACCTGTTTCTGCCTCTGACGATGGCGATTTGACAGCGTCTGTGATGACAAGTATCCGGCAATTGGATATTCTCCTGTCTGTCTGCTTCTAGACTCGCAGGCTCTTCCGGTCTTCTCACATGATTACTGTAATTACATGCAGGAAGTCCCATGGACCCGTCAACAGCACGTTCATTCAACTGGGACCCGTTCAACTGCTTACTTACCTGACCATCGACTAAGCACTAATACATGCACCCCGTACGACTTCTCACGGCCTGCAGAACGCCACCGGCAACGGCGTCCATGAACAACCCTCGCGGGGAACTTTAACCCAGATGGCACCTGGTCAAGGCTGTAGTATAAAGGCAGGGTGATATCCAGCCCTAGGTAGCTTCATGTCGATCTCCAGCAGCAGCAGCAGCAGCAGCAGCACCCTGGCTGAGTTCGAACGATCCTACTATAGTCGGTCCTTGGAGTCTTTTCCTTTCTCGTATATATTATTCTTCTATCTATATTGTTATGTTGTATTTTCGTTGAAACATGGCTGGACTACTTTCTTCCATCTCCGTTTCGCTTCTCTCCTTGTCTCTCTTTGCTGCTGCTTTTCCGACCAATTCTCTCCTTCCGCGCGACACCAATGATACCTACGTTGCTCCTACGTTTGATATCCGGGAGGGCGTTCCTCCGTTGAACTATCAGCCTCATAAAACGTAAGATCGCCCCCAAGCTAGATCCTCTCTTGAATGGTAACCCCTGCCAAGCCAGTTACGGCCCCAGTCAGGGTTAGGGCTGGTACCCTGGTAGCTTCGCATCATGTTACCCTTCACGCTTCTCTTCTGCATACTTACTAAACGAATAAAGTGGCATCCAGTACACAATCAAGAACGAGTCCGCCCAGCCATGGCTTCACCTCTCAGAGCCAGCCACCCATGCGGTGAACGCTCCCGAAGCAAGCTGCTCCTCTCTCACCCCGAACAACCCCACGCAGTGGTGGTATGAAGCCATCACCCACAACGGCGAGGCTTCCTACATGGACTCGTCCTACAAGAACAACTACGTTGTCTTCCGAAATGTCGTCACTGACTTTGGGGCCGACAACACTGGTTCCAAGGATGCGTCTGCTGCCATCCAGAATGCTATCAATGGTAATCCCCATGTCAGTTACCTTTGTCTGTCCATAGGCAGCTAACGCTACCCAGCTGGAGCATCGAACGGCCCTGCGAGGACCACCAACTCGATGGGAACGACCGGCCAGCCAGCCGTCGTGTACATCCCATCCGGAACGTACTTGATGACGGGCAGTCTTCAGCTGTACGTGGGCACCGTGCTCGTGGGCGACCCGATCAACCCGCCCGTTCTCAAGGCCGCCGCCAACTTCCCCAACGACCACATCATCTACGGCAAGGACCCGAACCAGCAGGGCACGGTGAACTTTTACATCGCCATCAAGAACATCGTCATCGACTCGACGGGCGTCGACGCGGCGCAGAACATTGCCCTGCTGGACTGGACCGTCAGTCAGGCGACGCAGCTGACCAATGTCGTCTTTAACATGCCGGACTACTCGAACCACATTGGAGTGACCAGTCAGTATGGTTACAACAGTAACACGATTCTGGTATGTGCCGTTGTCTCCTTTTTCTGTAGACCAGTCTAACAGCTCAAACAGAACGACCTCGTCTTCTACGGCGGAAAGTTCGCGCTGCAGCTCAGCGGCCAGCAATGGGTGCTGAAGAACATCAGCATCGACGGCGCCAACGTCGGCATGAGCATCGGAGGACAGAACCTGGTGGTCGTAGACTCGCAGTTCCAATACGTCGCCACGGGCATTGATGCCAGCGGTATCAGCGGATCGCTGACGGTGATCGACTCGAGTGGCAGCAACCTGGGCACGTTGATTAGTAGCAGCAGCTCCAGTGGCGCGGGGAACTCGATCATCCTGGACAATGTCCAGAACAGTGGGAATACCGTCACGCTGGGTGGGAATGTTGTTTTGACTGGCAGTGTGACGGATACCTGGGTGTATGGAAATGAGGTATGTCTGACCTTACCTGATGACATGACACTACATATGATGAAAGGAATATAGCTAACTCTCGCAGTACGCATCCGGAAGCAGCACCGCCCAACATGAATCCGGACAGACGGTGAACACACCCCGTCCTGCATCTCTCGTCTCCAACGGCAAGTACTTCACAATGCCTCCGCCGACCTTCCAACAATACTCTGTCGACGACGTGATCAACATCAAATCCGTTTCCGGTCTGCCCGTCTACGGCGACGGCGTCACCGACGACACGGCCAACATCAATGCCATCCTGCAGCAATACGCGGGCTGCAAGATTATCTACTTCCCTGCGGGAACGTATATCGTGACCAACACCATCTTCGTTCCTGCCGGCTCCCGCATCTACGGCGATGCCTATGCTTCGGCCATTTCTGCCATTGGTTCGAACTACTACAATCCCGACGCCCCTGGAACAATGGTCCAGGTGGGCAACCCTGGTGATGTCGGTGTTGCGCAGATTGTCGACATGCTGTTCACGGTGGCGGATGTGTTGCAGGGGTGCAAGCTGGTGAGTTAAGACTACTCAATAAAAAAAAGGATCTGTTAAGCTGATTGTGCCCAGGTTGAGGTTAACATTGCCGGCTCCTCGCCCGGCGACGTCGGGTTCTGGAACTCTCATTTCCGGATCGGCGGCGCCGCAGGCAGCAAAGTCGAAACCAACTGCGCCGGCACTCCCGACGAGTGCAAAGCCGCCTGGGGCGTGATCCATCTGACCAACACATCCTCGACGTATATCGAGAACATGTGGGGATGGACGGCCGACCACGACCTGGACGGCGGCAACGGGCAGACAATTTCAACAGGCCGGGGCATGCTGGTCGAGGCGACCAAGGGGACATGGCTGGTCGGCACGGCCTTCGAGCACCACACGCTGTACCAGTACAACTTCAACTCAGCGCAGAACGTCTTCTCGGCATTCCAGCAGAGCGAAACGCCTTACTGGCAGGGACCCGGTAACGACCTCGCGCCCGCGCCGTGGACCGACAACCTCATCGCCAGCGACCCGGATTTCACGAACTGCGCCGCAGACGACGGCAAATGCCGGATGGCGTGGTTCGAGCACGTCAGGGACTCGTCGAACCTGTTCCTGTACGGCGGGTGTGTCTGGACGTTCTTCGACGACAACAACGGCAACTGCAACGGCGACTGTCAGGAGAACGCCATCCAGATCCTTTCGTCCTCGTCGCTGTACTTCTACGGCACGAACACAAAGGCCGTGACGAACGTGTTTGTCGAGGACTCGACGGCGATAGCGACGGAGAGTGCGAACGCGGGTGGATGGGGAGCTGTCGTTGCGGCGTATCTGCATGATACGTAGATTAGGACACGTATATATGTAAAAAAAATAGGGGACAGCGGACAGCCATCCAGCTGCTTTCCTTCAAGCTGTATATATTCTTGTCCGAATGAGGAAGGTGATAACTATATATAGCAATATGACTAAGCGGACCTACTCCGAACCTGTGGACCCAACCGCTGTCAAAGCGGGAGCTATTCCTGATATAGATTAGCGGATATAGTGAACTTTTAGGTAGATCGCTCGAGCACGTGCATACCCGGAGTACTGTCCATCCTTTTAGACATACACTACACAAGGTAAAAAAGAAGTCATGCCTTCCTGAACAAGTTGATACTCTACGTTTGTGATTTATTGGATTCATTTTATCCCTCATATGCATGCATATATCATTGTCATTCTTGTCGCTCAGGAACCGGTTATGTGAAGAACCAGTGAGATGTGGATGTCGGAATGGGTTAGTTGAAGCTGAGGTTTCTTTCTTTTCTTTTCTGTCTTTTCTTTTCTCTTTTTTTTTAAAAAAAAAAAGATAATTATTGACCTTTAACCTTCAAGTTGATTTGATTCCATATCTCCCGGAGCCCTAGACTCTGTTGTAGTTCAAGGATGACCGCATCTGTCATCAGCCCTGTCATCAGTCAGCATCCCTGTCATCTCGTCATCCATGGCTTGTTTCTTTCATCGACAGTGTCAGCGACAGTGTAACACCGATGAAGTACTCCAATATGAGAAGAGAAAAGGTGGCTTTAGTTGTTCGCTCCAGAGACAGTCTGAAACACGATATCGAATCGCAATGAGGCGGCTCTCTCTCCTTCGCCTTCGCCCGCGTCTTTGCTTGTTTCCTCGGTATCGACTGGTCCAAGATACAGATGGAGACGATGAACTGGAAAAACAACAGGCAGCGCGGTCACTGGTCCACACCTACTCGCCGTACTGGCTGTGGGCCAACGCTGCGCTGTTCGGTCTCTCCATTGTCGTTTTCGCGGTGTCACTATGGCTGCATCTAGCATCCCGAAAACCGAATTTCCTCCTCAAGCAGATTTCTATGCCGTGTAAGCCAGCACGCAACAACTTCTGCGTGAGATCCCATCTAATGATAGGGAAAGCCCCCGTCCTAGACGACGTCGAAATCAAAATCCAGCCCAAGCGCATGGACGCCACGCTCCTCGAGTCCTCCCCGCTGAGCATCTTCCGCCAGGAACCGAGCGACGAGGTGGACCACGCATGGAGGCAACTGGGCGACACGCGGCCGATCCCCCTGACGCGGGAGCAGGTGCTCGCCATCGGGAAAGATCCGCAGCAGGCGGTGCGTATCCCCGAGAGCTGGGGGTTAGGGCCGGACATGTACGCGGGACGCATCGACGTTTTCCACCAGATCCACTGCCTGGACAGTCTACGCCGGGAGGCGTATTTCGAGCACTACTACGGCAGTAAGTATCCCGGGGGATTCAACGACACGACGCCGATGCATCGGCTGCATCTGTCGCACTGCGTGTACCTGCTTCTGCAGAACATCCTCTGCAACGCGAACACGGACGTCTACACGCATTTCTGGACGGATACGCTGCACCATCCGTTCCCGGATTTCAATATCCACCACCAGTGTCGCGATTTCGAGGCTGTGCGGGACTGGCAGAATCGGCATGCGCTGGATGAGGAGGCCTTTGTGGCGTTGCGCAGGCCTGATGACTATGGCCCGCCGCATGTCATGTCCCATCGGTTTAAGGAGGTTCATGGGTTTTTTCGCAACCATGAGGATTATGGTCAGGATGTGGATGGTGAGATTGGGTAGGCAGAATATAGAGAGCAGAGATACATAGTCGATGTAGTTCGTCTGGACGCTTAACCTAGAACACAAACAAAATTGGCGCCCTAACCCTGTCATCTGCTGTCATCTGTCAGCAGTCGTCATGCGGGCATTGTAACACACGAATAAGCTAACCATTTTCTTTTCTGTTCTATTCTTTTTAAGCAGTCTGCATTTTATCCAACCAAACACCCGTCAAAACAATATCAACAAACCGACCATGAATCTCCCACTCTGGCGCCTCTGCAACCTCTTTGCCCTAGTCATCCTAGCACTGGTAGGATTAATCACCTACCTATTCATCCAGCAGGACATACGATCATGGTCCTGGAACCTTCTTCCCTCGTCCTCATCATCATCGCGACAATTTACCTACAGCAGTAGCAGCTATCTCGAAGAACGATACATACCCAAAACCTTCTCCCTACAGACAGAGTCATCCCTGCTCAAGGAATCCCGAAATGTCCCAAACGAAAGCTTCGTCATTCTGACAGAAGCGAGTGCGCCCGCACGACGACGCCGTTTCGGCGTGTCGATGTTCCATCAGTTGCATTGTTTGGAGCTGTTGAGGGGGAGGATCATGGGGAATAATGAGTCTGAAGCCCATAGCCATCATCATCATGAGAATCCGTTGGAATCGCAGATCTCGCCTCATTACCAAGATAAGCACCTCCAGCACTGTCTGGATTATCTCGCGCAGGTAAGCACCTAGTCGAAAAAAAAAAGTGCAAACTAACAAAGTGTCCAACCAGGCCATCGTCTGCTGCGCAGACGACACGCTCGAACCACCAGAAAGCCACCTTCTCCCCAACGGGAAAAGGATTGATCTGATCGACGGCGAGGGCGTTGTGCATCAGTGTCGCGATGCGGCGTTTGTGTGGGAGACGGTGAGGCGGTCGCAGGAAAAAGCGCTGAGGGGGAAGAAAGTACGGCAAGGGGAGACGTTGAGGAGTTTGTTGGTTGTGGATGAAGATGATTGAATAAATGGGATTAGAGGGTTTAATCAGTATTTTTTTTATATGTATAAAGGGATTATCTATTACTAGGGGTTTTTTTTTTGCCACGAAGTAATACTCCGTAGTCGACATTGAATAAATAAAATAGGCAGATGGTCCTAATGAAAATAATTTATATAGAGATATCTCGTATTGAACTTAGCTTTGCCTAGACCATTTTACTTTACAAATTTGTTAAAACTATCCATTAAATGATCATTTTTTACATGCAGTTACCTAGGGACTGGGAGAACTATATACCTCAGTCGAGCAAGCAATCAATTTAAGAGCCGATATTGAAACTCCTCTTGCAATTGATACGCAAGTAAGTGAAAAACAACTTATGACTTGTTCGCCTGCTCCCCCAGCTTCTCCCTCCAATGCCGAAAGAACGTGTTCCCTGGAAACAGCTCCCACAGAAACTCGACATCCTCCCACGGGCTCTGGTCGAACCCAGCCGTCTGGATAATCTCTTCTGCCTGTTCTGGCGTGAGGTTGAAGTCCCAGCGTCCGGCATGATGCGCCTTGGCCCACTCCTGGATCTTGGTGAAGTTGCGACAGGTGTGGGTCGTCGCCAGCCGCGGAAAAATCCCTTTGCTTGCAGGGACGTTGACGTGGAAAGGGATCGGCGCGACGTCGGCATGGCACATGATTGTTTGGCGGAGGGAGTCGATGCAGTGGTCTAGCAGCAGTCAGTAAGCGTGAGCAGAGATCATCTTGAGATAAGCGTACCCCAGTGCCGGAAATCGTCGCTGTCCCGGTTAATCACCCCGTTCTCGTCCTTCAGCGCGTCCAGACCCGGGAAGCGCTCTGGATACAGCAGCTTGCGCAAGTCGTTCAGACAGTGCAGCTCATGCCACACATCCAGCTCGATGAGATAGTCCTTCGTTCCGGGGATGGGCAACGTAGGTGAAGGGAGCTTCTTGGCCTCCTCCTCGGAGATTTTCGAAATCCCAACTAGATGCCGAAAGATTAGCTGGGAAAATGATAGAGAGATGGCTCTTACAGTTGTACAGGTCCGACCACAACTTGTCCGTCTCGTCTGTTGGATAGCCCATGTACGGGGTGTTGTTGAACAGCGCCGCTCGAAACCGCTGTTGAGGAATATATTCCACTGCCTCGTTGGCCGGCGCTATTTACTCGAGTCAGCAGAGCGAGGAGAGATTTGCGAGGAAAGGGAACTTGCAATACACGTCCAGCGTAGGGTCCACCGTCTGTTTGCGACGGACTTCGATTGTGAGAACAATGACCATGAAGGCCAACATCACGTTCACGCAATACAGAACGATCAGATGGCTGGTCGATGTTCTCCATGATTGTCGTCGTTCTCTCGGAGGACAAGAGTCTGCCAGCAAGGCCTGTTTTTCCACTTCGACTGATCCATCCATTTTTCTTGTTTTCTTGACTGTACTTGAATTTCCGCCAGGAATGGGAACGAATGAAATTATTCATCTTGTTCAGTTCAAGGATGGCTCGTTAATTGCTGACGCTGACGCTGACTGTCAGCGTCACCGCCTCGGAAAGCAAACCCCTGCTCGTGCATCACATAAAACCTTTGTTCTTTGTTCTTTGTGGTCGGACATGACTTATAGTCTGGACACCTGGTTCTTTGTTCCTCTCAGGTCGGTCACATCTCTCCCTCATTTTCTGGACAACTCTTGCCTCATTCCTGCTGATCCAGCCTGAAGACCAAATGGAATTAATGCATGTTTATGTCCTTGAAGCTTGGTCTTTTCTATAGATAAAGCTCTGTTCTAATCAACACGCACAACACTCGCCAAGCTTCTCAGTCCTCCCAAACATCACTCGAGAAGCATCTCCGTTACACAGGAACTATGTCGTACACGGATCCTCTTAAGGCCGTCACACTGTGCCAGTCTCTGGAGTGCAGGAGACTACTGCTAGCGCTGGCTACACATCCGACGTTCTGACCTGTCATTTATCTCGGATGTTGTCGGTGTGCGAGGAGGCAATAGTATATAGAGCAGAAATGGTGCTACGGAGCATTCGTCTGCGCCATATCGAGGAGCACGATGCAGCGCAGTCCCGAGGTCATCAAACGTCGCCGAGAGCAGAATCGTCTTGCGCAACGAAGACGACGTAAGTTTCGAATGATGGAATGGAATGGAATGATCACCATCCTGATGATCTGCCCAGGTCAACGACTGCAAGACGGGAAGCAAACAAGAGCGGGCGACAAACAGCAGGACGAGACATGCGCGGAACCCGATCAATCCACGCGATCGACCCTGTCGAGCGTCTCTCCTACCGATGTCCAGTCCCTTCCATCCGTAGTTGGCACGTCGCCGACATCAGAGGAATTGCTGTCGCCTACGTTTCTTCCCGGTCTGGATCATGCAGGAGAGGACTGTGGCGAAACGTTCGTTGACGATAGCTTGTTCGTCATTCCAGAGCTGAACTCGGCCAGAATTGAAGAATCAAACTCCGAACACGCCCCTGTAGGAGAGGATGAAAGAAGCAGAGTGATGAAAATACCAGGTGCTGCTCCGGCGGCATCGCGCGACGTGAGAAGGAGAGGAAGATCGCACCCACCAGGCTTGGACCTCGTCTCAGTAGGCCATGTATTCAATTTCATTCGACCCGGACGATTAAACAGCAACTGACCTCGCAGTCAACAAAGTACATCTGGCCACGGAGGACGACTTCAATCGCAAGCACAAACCCGAACAGCATTCAAAATGATGTAATCGAGCGACGATCGGTTCGCCGAATGACTGCGCTTCACCTTGGCGCGTCCAAAGGCCACGTGGACGCGGTGCAGGCGCTCATCGACTACGGAGCCGATATCGACGCCGTCGATGGCTTCGGTCGGACGGCGCTCCATCATGCGGCCCTCAACGGCCATCTCCCGGTGGTAGCACTATTGTTGCAGAATGGGGCAGATACCGAGGTGGTGGATTTCGATGGATATACGCCGCTGCACATGGTGGCCGATACTGGACATGGGGAGGTCATCAAGCTGTTGCTTGAGGGCGGCGCTGATTTCAATGCTCGTACCCTGGAGGGCTGACTGTACACAGCCGTGCTATTGGACTGAGGCTGGCTATCTGCGTATATGTCAGTTTATCTGTATATAATATGTTTGTGAGATGGAGACTGAACGTGCAATGGTATAAATATTTTGCTGTTCTGATGGAGTAGAAAGCATGGAGTATGTTCTGTAGAGGATCACGTTAGGAAACACCAGGGAGGTCGCGTGGAAGGAGAGGAATCACAATAGCCGTATTTCGAACCCAAGCCCTGCCATTGGATGTCATCCGTCAGTATCGTCAGCAGACCTCATTTGCCAATAAATATACACTTGATCCTCTGCTTGGATCGCTCATGTCATTATCTACATCCTCACTATCTGCGAGACTACAGTTTAGTGGGTAGTTGGGGGCGGTTTAAGGACGTGTTACTGATCTACAGGACCTGATCCAGTGCTTATAATCATCGACGAAGCCTGTTGTTGGCTATAGATCTCCGCTATGGACGACACTCAAAGGAGACCTGATGCGATTGATCAAATCTAGGAGTTATCTTTCCATAGTCCAATCCTGTCTGCGTCTCGCCAGCCTTTCCATCTCACAGACACCCTCGATCAACCCCAAAATCCAAACAAACAAAATCTTCTCCTTTATTATTTCTTGTGCCATACTCCATACAAGCCATCAGAAATCTCATCGACACTCAAGTCTCCATCGGCGACTTTGGCAGCTGGCTCTGGCGCAAGCTCACCAGCCTGCTCAGCGGGGGTTTCTATTGACCAAGTCAGTGCTTGCTGAGGTACGTACAGGTAGCGATGTGTGCACTAACCACCATGAGGTGAAGGAATGGCAGCTGCGATGGCGGCAAAGAGGAAAGCGAAGAGAAATGCGGACTTCATTTTGATGTTTGCAGCCCTGAATCGATGGAATGTAGTGTATAGTAGTATAGTATATATTATGATAGTGGAAGTTCAACTTGGTAATTTGATTTAGAGGTGCAGTTGTTGATTGACGAATAAGAGATACCCGATACGATTTATTTATATACATGTCTCGTCTGGACTGTCTAGACTATTCGTGTCATCATGGATACATGTGCCTGGTAGTCACCAGTCATCATCCAGGCTGACAGGTGGAAAGATGACCGTCATCTTGTCATCCTGGATGACAGTAGGTTTGTCCTCCACACTGTATCCATTACTAGTCTAGCCAGCATTGACTTGCATTAGATTATGAGGTGATTACTGAAGCATCATTTACCGAGTTTCTATCATCGTTACTCAATAACGACCTCTCGCACAAGCACAATAACGCCTAACCAATACCCTGGATATACACACAAATAAATGGCACGAAAAAACTGAAAAGATAAGACGGGAAGTACATGACAAAATCGAGATGACTGCGTCAATTCCACAACACCTGTAACGCCGTTACCAAGTATATTTCAAGCCAAGGAGCCTGCCTGGCTATCCATAACCACTCATGTCAATGGTAATCTATGCAGCTACTTCACACAAATATGAGCCGGTCATTCTGGAGTCGTCTTGCCGGTTGGGGCACTCAAGAACCATTGCGCAAAAAAGTCCAAGGGAGCGTCCTGCTCATGCTCGAAGCTGTAGAGTTTGCTGCATTGCACCACGAGCTCATTTCCGTCGAAGTGGGCTTGAAGAATCCTAGCGTGATGGCCCATCACGGAAAAGAGGAGAACCTGCAGATATCCCATAGTTAACGGAAGTGAAAGGAACAGTCAATGTTCAAGATCAAATCCGCTGCCTGTAGGGATGGGAGGCGGGAAAATTCAGAACTTACCGGAGCAATGTTATGTTCAATAAAGCATCTTTTGCGTAAAATACCTCTCATGATCCTGATAAGAGCAAGCAATTCACCGCGGAGCAGTGTTTCATTATCGCCGTCAATGTCATAGAACATGGTGCACTTGATGTGTGGGAATCTGGTGTCATGATGGTGATAAACGTAGCTCATATACCATGGTGGCCGAGGGTCGGGAACGAACATGTCGTGCTCCCAAAGCTGACCCCTGAATCTGTAGTTGCCTAGGCTGTGAATGCGCATAAGAATAATGCACAGGAGTAGGGCAGAGTAGATCGGAACGCAGATAACTACTAGGAAGAAATACAAGAAGGACAAACATACTCTTCATAGCACCATCCAGAAGAATCCCCGACGGTGTACTTGACATCGGGACTCCGACTCCTGTATGCAGGCAAGAAATGCTGCAGATAATTTTGTGTTATCAAATTGGATATTAACGTCGTTGTAGAAGCAAGTCTCTTAGCTGTAAGCAACACCTAAATATATAAAAACACTGTGATTAAGACAGAATGTCCCCTCTATTACCCCTCTGAGCCGCTTCCAGTCTCTCCGGCGTGGTCTTGAACAGACGCGGTAGATACACCTCTTCGAATTTCTTCCCCTCGCGAATCATCTGCGCGAGCCCTTTGGCTGACAAGTATATAACCGGCATGCCGTGCCCGTTGAAGCCCTCGCAGATGTACTGGCCTGGTCTGGAGGGGATTTCACCGACGTGAGGGGCCGAGTCGTAGGAGTAGCCCATGACTGTGGAACCGGAGCGGACGGTCAGTTATTGAGTCTGCTGTCATGTCAAGAGAGCATGGTACGTACTCCCGGTCCATATCTCCTTCACATACGCTCCACTGTCCTCCCAGTCTTTGAAAGTCCGTTGCATGTAGTCGTCATAGTAGTGCTTCGTTGGCTCGATCAGGGTGCTGTCATCCACCGTATTGTGCCATTGTTTTCTGTCGTCCTTGTATGTGTGGTGCGCTCCCCCGACGATGATGCTGCCATCCGGTCGGGAGATCAGATAGCTCCCTCCGTGTTGTTGCTGGATGCCTATTACGTAGGAGTAGGGAAGGAGCGCTTTTTGCCTTCTGGAACGACAATATGGCAGCAGAGTCCTCGACAAGGAACGATGCTTGCAGAATATTCGGGCAGCAGCCCTAAGGTGTAGGCGTTTGTCGCGTACACTACTTTCTTCGCACGGATGGCGCCCCGGGGCGTGTGGACGATATGGCTGTCAGGTGCGTCACTCGTCACAGATGTGACTGGAGTGGACGATTGCAGATTGACTGCTCCGCCATGACAAATTTGTATGGCCACAACGTGCCGGCTGTGTAAGACAGACATGCCTTGGCACCTTTTTAACTCCAGAGACCTGATTCAAGCATCCTTAGTATATTCGCGACTCTTAGGCCCGACAAAAAGGTAAAGCTAGAATGTACCCCCTCTGCGTTCTTCTCTGAAGTATAGTGGATGTCGTCGACGAAGGACAATCCCTTGGCCACAAGCGCATCAAAGGTTTTTTCGCCTCCACAGCTCCTTCTTCATCCAAATACACGTTCATGTTCCGGGTGATGTTGAGATCGCAGTCAATGTTCTCTTTTGCAACGACATCTTTGATCGCGTTCATATGGGCCAGCTCGAAACGGGCCACTTCAGCACCGGCCTCGATGCCATGCCGTTCGATGTAGGTTGGGATCAGTCCGTAGAGGTCGGGTCGAAGATGTCCGCCTTGAAATTGATAAGCAACTCCACCTAGAAACCCAGAAAGGTGGCTGATATGGATCATTCTTACCATTGCGTCCTGTCGCTCCAGACGCTGGTCGATTTCAGCAGATGATAGGCGATGCTCACACCTGCATAGCCGGCTCCGATGATGACAATGTCGCTCTGGGGAGGGAGATCAGCAGTCGTGCGACGTTCGTCTAGCGGGTGTGGATCGGTCCGCCAGAAGGGCCGCGTGGGCTTGTCCACCGGCAGGAAGGCGTTACTCATGATGGACGCAGACTTTTCTGCTTGGATTTATTGTATGGCAATATCAAGGCCCTCCTTTCTCTTTCTCCCTTTTTAGCAGCACTGATTTGGTTGCCTTCCCTCTTTTATCGCGAAATCCAAACACTAATGCAGCCTAGTCTACGCGGATTGAGTCACACAACTCCTTCGGCATATCGACGATAACTATTATTAACTGTTGACAAAGGCAGAGCAGATTGCTTCTATTTTTGCATGATAAATTAGCGTTGATAAGTCCAACTCGATTAACTCGGTCCCAACTCCGAATTCTGGATGGGTGGACCAGGGTTCCATAATTAGTCCGTAGGAGGTCTACCGACAATCGGATCGGACAACAGTTTTACGGGCTTACAGTTCGGAGTAGATAGATAAACTTCCGCCTTCCTGGAGCTTTTTTCTACCTACGCCGAGCTGGGACCCGGATTCAGCACGTATTTTCTACCCACTCCGAACTGCAGGCTCTATTATTCCGAACCTTAGGCAGCTGGCCATTGCGGAAATGATGTCATGCCCCGCCTCACCCATTTTCCTTGTATGCCAGTCTGCAACAAGGGCGAAAGTGTCTATGTGGTTAGGTAGCTAGAAAAATGGATAAAATGATGCCTGTCTCAGATTGAATTTTTTTTATAGAGATCGTACAACTGTTAATTGTTTCCTTAATTATGGATTTTTTTCGAGTGGCTGGGCAAGTGTCAAGGTTGCGGGCCGCGCCGAGCATCATCGAGCATCCATCCACGGTAACTGAGCATGCAGCTACAAGCATCAAGATAACTCGAAACAGGTACAACTCAGGAATCACTGGCCAGCATAATGTGTCGGTCAGAAGACAATTCTGGAGTGGCTGCCCAGCAGACGCGATGTCCCTGGTGCCGTGTCTCAAGTCCTTGCGTCTGCCAGTCGCGACGTGCCACGCTGGTGGCTGGGGACAGCTCCGTCCAGCTCACTCACCAGCCTCCCCTCCTCATCCCAACCCCCCGATATCCTCGACCACGGCCGCCAGCGAATTAATTATTAACGCAATGGACGCCGACGGTAGCAGAGGAATGCTTGTCAAAAGACAGGCATTTTTGGTGCTGCCATCCCGCACATTACTCATCTTCGCGCGACCGTCATGAGCTCTCCGGACCTGGCCAATGTGAAGACTGTCAATTGTAGGTAGAAGGTACCTGTTTCGCTCTCTCCATGGATCGATCCAGCTGACCGCCTTTGTTGTTTTGTTGACAGACAGCAAACCGCAGCTCCTCCACCAACAGTCTCAACACTCTGCCGCCGCGTCGGATGACTACTACTCGCTGTCGTCGTCCGCGAGCGATACGAGCAACACCAGCAACAAAAGCAACAAGAGCAGCAAAAGCAGCAAAGTGACCGTCGTGCGGTATTATGCAATCCCGCCTCCCCACATTCCATCTAAGCCGTCGTCTCCCCAGCATTCCAGACCAAACCTTGTCGAGTCATCGCAGTCGTCCGACAACATGAAGGGACGCCGGACCCCAACCACCCGACCTGCCACCGCCAACACGGTGCGCTTTGGCGAAAACCAGGTTTGTGAGATCAGTCCCAGACCAGACGCCGATCCAAGACAGGATAGCAATGCGCCCACGCCCGGTGTCGACGATACACCCTACATCCGCTTTGCCATCGACCAATTGACCCGCGACGAGGAGGTGACGGGCGTTGGGAGACATGGCTCCGTCGCCAGCAGTGACTACCCCGTCGAGCGTATTGTCGGAGATCAAGGACTGGGATACTACATCCGCTCAGGACCAACGACCGTCGAAATCAAGAAACAGCAGCCCAGCAGGCAGAAGAGCTTCGAGCGCGAGAAGTCGGCCAGTGCGGACGTCTTTGTCGCCGTCGAACCCCATGCAGGCGACTACCGATATCCCCCTCTGGACTATGTCCCATTGGTCCTTCGTCCATGGGCCCTGGCCATCTTCATCTTGCTGTGTCTTCTGACGATTGCTGGCGTTGCGTTCTGCAATGTCTGGTCCCAGCGTCATCAGGGTCTGTGGGATTATGATCGTGTCGGGGGATCGCGGTATTTCGTATTCCAGTTCCTCCCCCAGTTGCTGGCGATTCTCCTTGTCATCTGGAATTTTGTCATCCAGGCCGCCGTGTATCGCACGATTCCCTACTGCATCATGGCGTCAGAACGGCAGATTAACGGCGTCCTGCAACACCTCCCGATCTTGCCACGGAACTTTGTGCTCCCAGATCTCTCCCACTTCAGGCACGGAGAGCCCCTGATTGGATTTTCGCTGTTTGCTCTATGGCTGTCGAATCTCTTTTCCATTCCCTTACAGAGCTGCCTCTTTCAGACCAAGTTCTATTACTTTGGCGTCCAGGGCACTTGGAGGTGGACTTCCGTCCAACCAGTGGGCTGGACGCTCGTTGCACTCTACGCACTGTTGGTCGTTGCGTTGTCTCTCATCATGTTTCGCTTCTGCCAAAGCTGGACGGGTCTGATGTGGGATCCAGTGAGCTTGGCGGATCTCATCCCGCTAATTCAGAGGTCGAATATTCTGCGTGACTTCGATCGTTCTGAGACAGCCCCGAGCGTGCGCGACTCCTCGACTAAGAGGGTACTTCGACTGGGTTACTGGCGGCTGTTGGACCACGAGGAGATCTTCTATGGCATCGGACAGGAATATGCCCCGGAAGACTCAACTGTCAACCAATCCACCACCAGTCAGGAGAAGCATCCAGCCGCCTCGTCCAGCGCAGCTGTAAACGAGGACCCGGAACAGCAGGGAATCTTGCGGAACGAAGCCTTTGAACGGACTCTGCACTCCCCTTTCGTTCGGTACAGGTGGACCGTTTGGTTTTTGCGGGATACCTCCATCCTGGCGTGGATCGTGATTGCTCTGTTCCTGTTTACCGCGTTCGTGATAGTCAGCTTTGTCAAGAATGCCATTGAACGGGGATTTCTGCCGCTGTTGCCGACCTTGGCGTCGGCCAGCGGGTTTTCCGCATCGAACTTCGTCTACAGCTTCATTCCTGCGTTCATTGGGACCGTCCTGTTCCTTGCGTGGCAGCCAATTGACGTGTACTTCCGCGCTGTGCAGCCCTTTGCGTCGTTGTCGTCTCCAGATGGCGTCTCTGCGGAGAAGAGTTTGTTGCTCTCGTACCAGTCTTGCCTTCCCATCGAAGTGACGATTCGTGCACTGCTTGCCGGGCACTACAAGGTTGCTTGGATCTCGTTCATGAGTTTCGTGTCACTGGCCATTCCGGTCCTCTCGGGAGGTATCTTCATCGCGCTGTGGTACCCATCGCAAGAGCAGGTACGCATCTCGGCGTGTCTGCCTGCGTTTTACACGCTGGTCGCCTTCTGCGGGTTGTATGCGCTTTCGTTTCTGGTGATCTGGCCGCGTCGCCGGCGCTACCTGCCCCACGACATCAGCACGCTGGCAGATCTGATCAGTTTCCTCTACCAGAGCCCGCTGCTCACTGACAAACTGCTGCGCGAACCTCGAGCGAAGACAGACCTAGTGACGCGATTAGTCGTCACCCCGCCAGGACAGCAAGAAGCGCCCGTTTATGGATTTGGGATCTACAAGGGTCTGGACGGAAGGGACCATCTTGGCATCGACCGTGTTCATCGGCCCGGACAGCCAGACATGCTCATTACGTCGGCGTGGATGAAGTAGCTCACCTCGTCCGTTGCTTCTTTGTACACCTCTTTCTATCACCACTTCATCCGGACGTCAACCTGGCACCTCGTCTTATCCAGCAATATACTGTCTCCCTTCACGATAACGATGTATTATGACTTCCTTTATCATTATCCGGCGTTGGAGGACCCTTCTGAGGCATAGATCATGGTTTTTTTGTTTCTTGCTTTTACTGTTATGGATGCGATATGATATAACACGATAATTGGTAATGATGGATGAGTCAAGATCTCAATTGGGAGGTTTTTTTTTGTTTGTTTGTGTGTGTGTCTCTTTCAGCAGTTGGCGTTGTTTGTTGCATATTCTTTTGCATTCTGCATACTATGGACTGTATCTCATGATTAATAACTGTTAATGCGTTTCTAATGACCTGAATACGAGAAAAATTAATTCTTAATTCTTCTATGTACTCTTCTCTGTACTCCGTTTCATGAAAGGGAGATTGAAAACAAAAAAAAAGAATAGAGAACAAATGACAGTATCTTGCGGTAAAATTGTGCACACTAAAACCAACTATCTCACTGTTTGCAGTGATATATACCTTAATTATCGTATGCTACATTATCATGTGTGTTTGCACGATGACAACGATTTCTTCGATCAATTTGATCAATGAGAACATGAAAGCAGTTATTGATAAATGGTTAACTCCAAGTTTAGTTGGATTATGCAACAAATAAGCTATACAGAATGCGGGGAATACATTGACGAGACTCCTCAGGAGTCTCATGTCTCCACATATCGGTATCTTTGCTGGATGTCCTTCATGTTGCGCTAAACGAAACCAACATGATAAGCCGTTTCGCAGCCAATGAGAGCTGTATTTAGAGACCGGGGTAAGCTATCCCATTAATTGCCGGCAGGATAGCGACTATCAATGCGCTTGGATAGTCTGGAGTGCCATGCTTCCAATGGAGGAGTTGGTCGGCAGTTGCAACGATGGCACTGGCAGTTCCTCCTTGTCGTACGGTCCTTCCCTCCTGGGAGACTGTACCACTCCCTCGGTAGGTCGTTCTTCATAGATTCCCCTGCTGAATGTCCGATCAGCCACGAAGTCGAGAGCATTCTCTAACAATTACAGCTTCATTATTATCCAGACTATCTATCCATATATCTATCGCAGCCGTGTCATTGGTGTTGAAATCCCTGGTAAGATTTACCATCACTGCCATAGGGTGAACACTGCCCTGCATCTCCCAGATGAAGGAATTGTGCTGATCTGCTCTCTGTTGCATAGATTATTTTGATCTTCGTCGAATATTTATAGTCAGTCGCTGCATTGGATATTGCAATGTCCACAAACACTGCCGAAAAAGACGTGAAGACGGTCAATGACCTTGACAGACATGGTCATGCACCGGATGTCGAGATCGCCTCAGTCGACGATAGGCCTCCAGAGTTCAGCGAGGAGAAAGACCTTAGGTTCGCGCAGTTCTGCCCCGTGCCTAGTCAATACAATGTTAATGCAACTCTCAAGGCGCGGCCTCGAGCAACGTCACATACAGATGATCGCCTTGGCGGGAACCATCGGTACAGTGCGTGTCTCTGCCTGGAAGTTATCAGCATTGTTTACATTGATTTCTAGGGCTTGTTTCTCGGGTCTGGTAGGGCTCTCGCCAATGGAGGACCTGCCGGTGCATTGTAAGATCCTCCCGGTGCCGAATTGAGTCCTACTAATGGTGTTTCAGCATAGGGTACACCATTACCGGCATACTTGTTTCTGGTGTCGTTATAAGCATTGCTGAGCTTAGTGCCTTGGTGCCACTCAGCGGAGGTATCATTCGACACGCAGAATACTTTGTCGATCCTGCCCTATCTTTTGCCCAGGGCTGGAACTCCATCTACTCGTACCTCATCACTATTCCGGCGGAAATTGTGGCAGCAGCAGTTATTGTTCAATTTTGGACTACCATAAACAATGCCGTTTGGATAACGGTGTTTGGCGCATTGTTGTTTGCCAGCAATCTGTTTCTGGTCCGTATATATGGAGAGCTTGAATTCACCTTTGCAACACTGAAGATTCTGCTCATCGTGGGTATGAACATCATGGTACGTTTCCTCTTAACTTTCTGCACAGGGAGTTCCTCACGATCAGCAGGCCCTTGTCATTACGTGTGGTGGCGGACCCAACCACGAAGCATATGGCTTTCGGTTCTGGCATAACCCCGGCCCTTTTGTGCAATACCTCGGGCACGGGGGATCCTTGGGACGATTCATGGGGTTTTGGACCACCTTCTCCAACGCGGTGTATGCGTACAGCGGCGTCGAAACCATCTCAATGGCTGCTGCAGAGACACGAGCTCCTCGAAGAAATATTCCAAGAGCTGCGAAGAGGATTTTCTGGCGAGTCTTGATTTTCTACGGTACGCACTCTGCCGGATATCGCCGTGTCAGTTCTGATGGTATTGTATAGTGCTTTCCATCTTCATGGTTACGCTGCTCGTACCTTCTAACGACCAAGATCTACTTAAATCAAGCGGAACAGCGGCTGAATCACCTTTTGTTATTGCTGCGGAACGCGCAGGAATCAAAGCCGTGCCTTCTATTATCAATTTCGTTGTTCTCACTAGCGCTTGGAGCGCCGGTAACTCGGGTCAGTAGCCCAACCTTCCTAAACTGTCTCCCGAATTGACTTCTTTTCTAGGTCTTCTAAATGGTTCGAGAACATTATACGGACTAGCCAGAGAAGGTCATGCGCCTAGAGTTCTCAAACGGACCAGTCGTTGGGGCGTTCCCTACCTTTCGGTCATCGCGGTGGGAATATTCGTTGCATTAGGATATATGAGTTTAAGCGCCTCCGCCGCGACAGTGTTTACCTGGTTGCAGGATTTAACTTCTTCAGCGGCGCTTGTTGGATGGATTGTGTAAGCCTACCTAAAACCTTTCATTATTCCTATATATATGTGGTGTCGACGGGTACGTTCTGGCAGCATGGAATTACTCACTAATTTGTCACAGCATTTGCATCGTCTACTTGCGCTTCTACTACGCGATGAAAAAGCAAGGCATATCTCGCGATGATCTGCCATGGAAAGCGCCGTTACAACCCTACGCCGCATGGACTAGTTTCATTTCGATTATCATTCTCCTGTTGACAGGGGGGTATACCACGTTTATCCACGGACAGTAAGTGTTTCTAAGCGTAGTGGAGATTGCTGTTAATCGTTGATTGATTATTCAGTTGGGACACGGAAACATTCATCAGCGCCTATCTCGACATCGTCATCGTCCTTGCTCTGTATTTCGGCTACAAGATTGCGAACAACACTCTGATTGTGCCGTTATCAGAGGCGCCAATCCGCAAATTCATCGAGATTGCACAGCAGCAGCCTGATCCTCCATCCACGCCGAAGGCGGGGTTGAAGAAGTTGAACTTCTTGTGGGAGTAAGTGTGGAATGGAATCAGTATCATTATTGGCTTGTTGGGGAGGTATATCCATTCCGTTTCAGATGGTATACGCATGCAATATAATTAGGTGGATGAACATTAGATGCACACGCGGTAGTAATAGCAGACAGACATAGATTTTAGTCAACACTGAAGAGAATGCTATCTCGAAGTCGAGAACCTTGTCACTGTTCTTCTGTACCGCATATTTTGATGACTTGTCTTTGCGTAATTTTTTCATGACTTCAAGTCCTTCTATATTATAGGCACCATACTACGGCTTACCATAGTACATACACGTTAAAATTCTTTTTATTTCGACCTCGTTATTCCCATTTCAGTCCGTTCCGTTTCATTCTATTTCGCTCTGTTCTGTGCTATCATTCCATATCAATCACATTGAGAAAGTGAAGTAGAAAAAGTATATACGTATGCAAGTATACATACATCCAGAAGAATCGTAAGTGCTAACTTTTTTTATAATAGCTACCATTGCATCAGCGACTTGACGTCTTCTTTTTCTAATTAAAGCTGATGATTCCGAATCGTCAAAGCGATGGCCGATGCAAGGAGCGAGCAGGTTAGTGATATTACTGTTCATTTATTTATGATTAGTATTATTTATGATTAGTTGAATGCTTCTCATTCTTCTACTTTTGAGAGTGTTGTACAGAGACGGGTTGCTTACAGTACGTATGTTTCAGACCAGCGATATACGACGACACGACTATGTCGCGGACGGGTCCGTGCAGACTCTTGATGTAGGATGCGTCGGAGAGGACGCGGTTGATTATCTGTCATGTCGATAATTTCGTGTCAGCTCGTATCTCAAATCAACCTTGGTATCAGATGAGGCAGACGGACCTTCTCCGCGCCCTTCCCCGTCAGTTTCTGCCGGAGCCTCCTACCAAACTCCAGCTCTATCGCAGCATTGTACCCCGTGATCCCCGTCGACACGCCAACGCTCGTGCAGAGGAAGAAACCCCCCGTCGCCATGGCGATGTCCTGCGGCTGAAGCTTGGATGTCATGCTTACAAAGGATCCGGCCTGCGCGATCCCCGTGCCGATTCCGCCGGGCAGGATGTACAGCGATTCCCAGAAGTTGGTCGCGCCGTTCCAGCGGAGGAAGAGTAGGATGTATGTTACAGACGCGATGAGGCCGGCGCTCACAATCAGAGACTTGTACCGCCCCGTTTGCTTGATTGTCGCCCCGGCCACGAGGCCTGCGAGGGCGTTGCCGACGACGGCTGGAACGAGGTGCGCGCCCGCCACCGTCGCGGAGCTCCGCGCCGTGATCTGGAAGTACAGCGGGATCGTGTACATCATGCCGACCTGGGAGACGATCTGGAGCGTCATGACGAGGTAGCTTGCCGCGACGTTGGGTTGGCGGAGGATGTGCAGGGCGAAGATGGGTTCCCGGGCGATGTAGACCTCTGTGAGGACAAACGCGACGAAGAGGGCGACAGCCGATACGGCCAGGCCAACGGTGTATATAGACAGCCAAGGGAATTTCTGCCCTCCGAGGTCCAGCAGCAGCATGCCGGAGATGACGGACGTGGACAGGAACAGGATCCCTGCAAAGTCAATGCGTCCAAGCTTTGATTTCGGATCATCTTCTTCATCTACTACAGTAGTAGATGGCTGGACATGTGTGATGCTCAGCCTCGTGACTACGAGAAGTGCAGCAATGCCGATCAGGGGTGCTTGGATGAGAAATAACCTGTCATTCATCAGCAAGGGTATCGAAAGTGGTGATTCGACGTATGTACACACCATCGCCACCCTATCGAATCCGTCAGGAACCCGCCTAGGGGTCCTCCCAAACTGCGGCCCAAAGTCATTGAGATATTCACATAGGCTCGCCATTGTGCGACTTCCCTTTTAGGGACCAGATCTGTGCCAATATGTCAGACGAGAAGGAATGAGACTGGTTTGTGTACTGCTCACCAGTGATGATAACAGAAGCCAAGGTCACCATTCCTGCTCCTCCTACTCCGGTGACTGCACGACCTAGAATGACCTGCCACATTTGACCTGCTACACCGCTGAGATTGTGTTAATTTGGCGATCTACAATAGTATATGGGTTTTCATGAGCATACCATATGATACATCCGGCCGCGAATAAAGAGTACGCGACCAGGAGGATCAACTTGCGGCCATATATATCGCTTAGCTTGCCGTACTAGATGTTGTCAGCAATGTGTGTTTCACTCAGACGACTGAAACAAACTCACCATCGGCTGCACAGCGCAGAGTCCCAGGCCATACGCCGTAGACAACCAATTCGCATTTTGAAGTTCCCCGAACTCGGAGGAGATGCGTGCATTAGAGGCAAATACAAGGCTGGTATCTGCATTTGCGATGAACTCTCCTAAAATAAAAAGAGCCGTCAGATATACCTCTCGTAGAAACCTACGCGCATCGAGGAGCTCTACCTAGTAACAGAACAGAGATTATACTCCACACATTGGAGGAGAGACGCACTTTGTTGTCGTCGTTTGTCGCTGTTACCGCCCTCTCTGTATCGGTTTCTACGGTGGTTGTTGTATCGTGACTATCGTCTGTTGTTGTCCCGTACGACGATGACACGGAGGAGGCACTGAGAGGACTGGACTCATCGACTGACTCCGCCTCCGCCATTTTCAGGATCTGATCAGGCTGATTTTTATGACCGTTATCAGAAGGGAAAATACGGCGTCTTTGAATGAAATCTTTTTATTTAAGGCTGACTGCTTATGCGGAGCCTCGCATCGCATCACGGACCAATGAACATCCAACCTCTTTGTGCTACCGTTGGGTCTGCTTCTGCCATCGGAGAGTTCGGAGAACAAAGACTAGGCTAGAGGAGCTGTTGATTCTTTTTTTTTCTCAGCTGGGCGTCTGTCAGCCGTGCAGAGTGGGTTATCTTACCAGCTATGGAGGTACTCCTTGTTCGGCACATTCTAGCCGAGTTGATTGATATGTGGAGCCCCGATACGGAGTACATACATGTATCTATCCAAGGCCAAGCACGCCATCATCCGGGCAGACAGCTACCGGTGGGGGAGTACCTAAACGGAGCATGCATTATTGTTTTCGGAAGAGTCAGCCACAGATCGGACTAAAAGATCGAATTGATATGATCGCGTGCACGCCATGTGCCGGGTAGATGGTGCGGTCGAATCGCAGACAGCCACCACAGAGGGTTAATTGCATTTCCGCTTTGATGACAGATAGTAGCTGTACTCCGTATAATTTAGTCAAGAATGATAATAACTAACGAAATAAAATTGACTTAATTCCGTACTTAGGGCAGCGGTCAAGGTGGATGGAGTAAGCTTCCTTGCCTATCCGGGGAAAGCGTGGAATCGCATCATTTCGTCGCGTTCCAACGTCATCGTTTGGCTGGCAGCCTCCAAATACACACTCATTTACTCCGTGACTGGAGTACTAACTGCATGCGATATTAAGCTATATATACTTATCTAGCTTAGTTTACCTTAAGAGGTAATATTTCCTGTAATGTTATCAACTGGAGAATTTTTTTTCCCTTGAATGCATCTCCCTATTTTTATGCTCTATTATATATATTATATATTATGTTGGCTAGTAACGTTGTCGAAGATGTTAATTAGTCTTAAAAGTGAAAGAAGTAAATAAATAAATGGCCGACGAGCTTGATACAGTGCGCAGACAACAATCACTGCATTAATAAAAGCACAGAATTCATATGAAGGAAATATCGAACGTCTAAATTTCGTTACAGACTTGAATTTGATGATTTGATGAATACAGCGAGAAATTGGGATAATAGTGATGATTCTATCTGCCAATAGCATGGAATTTCTGTGTTTACAACAATCTAGAAGTGGAAATTTGAATGCGGTTACAACAAAGCTCGTTTCTCGACAAGGCTTGCTTCAATCATTGAGAGCAGACAAGTTTCATATTCTATTCTGTCTGCCCATGTTGTCTGATTTTGTATTGGTCCAGAATCTATTGTCTTTTTTTTTTAATTCTTGCTGGGGACAGTTATTTCTATAACTAGGGGGCCCAGAGCTTTAACTATTGACCTTTCCCTTGGTTATTTAGTAAAAATGCTAGATAATTTACTAACTCTTGCCTTGCTAATCTCAGTGCTCGTAAAGTACTTTGTTTTTTTAGATTTAGTTTAGATAATATACAAGATATGGACTTGACCGTTGTCGAGCTTCAGCAATTGGTTTGTGAAGAAGTACAGTAGTGACTGATATTTACCCAAGTAATGGCATAATGCTAAAGCTTATATTTTGCCTCTTATCTATTGCTAAATAATATTACAAATCTAGATTGCCTATTCTATGGCCGAGACATGCTCTTATTATTCCTAACATGCTCTAAACTATATCTGGCTTCTTTTATACTTAATATAATGGCAGCTAGTGATCTTATTGGCTCAACTCGACTAGATATGCTTTGGCTTGGTACAGTGGCCTGTTTACAGATGTCAACGTAGAAATCTCAAGAATCTTATTCATTTGGTTACTATATGACAGAAGCGTCATTTCGAAAGACGCCGGTCAAAACCTCTCTTTGCATACGTCACGCATCGCAATCCAACTGTCTCCATAATTGAAATAATGCCTCCGTCCTACCCGTCTATCAACTACATTTATGAATTCGAGCCAACAAAAACCACCAATACAGCTGCATAAGCTGCAACAGAAGCCAAGACGGTCTGACCCTGCAACTGGGTAAAGAACGAAAGGGCGACTGCAAACAAAATGGTCGACACGCTTGCCGTAACCAGAGTAGTAAGCAGATCCTTGTGCAAGACCATTAACAGCATGGGCCCAATCAGTGCCAATCCACCGAGCAGACCCATGGTAATCCTCTCCCAGAAATTGGCCAGGTCGATTCGAGTGTTGTATTCGCCTCGTGAAAAGCCAGGAAGAATGTTGTATATATATTTGTCGCTCTTCCAGTGTTGTTCGCTGGGCCGAGACACTTTCCCCTGGCAGCGAGAATCATTCAACAGGCAGTGCTCCGTGTCATTCATGAGATAATAGCCCAACAGGTCTTTCGTTGTAATCTGGAAAGGATCTGGAGTGCCGTTTTGCTCTGCTTTCATCTGCTTCTCGGTCATGAAGTCGAAGTCGCGTATTGCTGATACTGAAAGACTCTCAGTTACCGGAATGCAGGCCTTAAAAATATTACATACCATACTCGGAAAGAAGTTTCCTTGCCAATTCCATCTGATCGGGACGTGCATCGTTGTTAGTGATTATTTCGTGCACCACACCCATAAGGTCATATTGCAGCTGGTGCAAATTCATTCGCTCCAACGTCGCCAAATGGACCATGAAAGCCTTGGCAGTTTCCTTTGGATGTTTCTTGGGGGGATCTGGGGTGACCAAATAAGGGATTCCCCTTCGGCCAGCCGTCTTGAGAAACGCAAGTCTCCTAGTCTGGTTCGGCTACGTGATCGACGCCGGGGCGATCTGTCGTCACGGCGTGGAACAGCGTATGTCGGACGCAACTGGCGACCAGTTTCCAGATCGATGTCATCCCGAAATGCCTTGGTGGCTGACACTTGAGGCTGTCGCCTCCCCGGAATTCGGATCATTTCTGGTTGCGAATAACTTCGCTGCAGTTTCATTAGTTGGTGGATCAGATTATTTATTTGACATACTGAGATCTGCAGACCTGAGGCCACCTTATTAAAAATACCGTTCAATATCGTCTCCTCAAGCTGTCTTCTAGAGATGCAATGCCCTGGTATGATTCTTACTACTTCACAAGTGCTCCAACAGGGCCATAATCAGCAGCTTTTCCCTGTCATCGTATATAAATGTAGAACCGCGAGGAAACGCAAGCGAGGCTGAGAACATGTCCTCTTTCGTGATCACATTTAGCTTTTTCCAGTATTCTGTGTCCTCGACTGTGGCGTCGATTTGGATAGGTCTATACCGGAAAGAAATGTTCGGCAGAGGCTGTCTAACCCAAGAGGGCTTGGATGCTTGCAACGTGTTCCCTGTAGATTTCCGCAGCTCCATGTTTTCCCTCTGTGGTTGGCCACAGAAAATAACCCCGTGCAGAAATTGCTGAGCTCTGATCGTGGGTTCATAGAGATTTCCTGTCCTGGTTCAGCCTTGTGCGGGGAACTTCAGAAGCGATCTCGGTCCACCACATACTCCGAATCACTAAGGCTCGATCGCGCAGTTCGTGTGAAGACTCGAAAAAGAGGGATGCCATAAAGTCTCGTCCCAAATACCGGATTTGGTAATATGGTCTCGCACATAACGCTATTAAAGAAGTGGTTCTAATTCGGCTAGAGTCAGTGCATGCTTTTATTTTGACTTGAGCGATACCAGAAGACCTTTGGCTGAGAATACGCTCACTTTTTTTTGATCTGTTTGCTGCCCAAAACGAAGTCGCATACAACACCTTTTAAGGGACAATTAGAGTGTCTTTATATGAATTTGTACTCAAATTGTTGTCTGTTGAGGCTTGTTAGGACCTAACATTTTCCAGCTAGAGTTTCCTCACATGACCGGCTGTCAGCTGTCAGCCTGCTTTGCCACCAGCTTTGTTCCTCTATCACCCGGAGTTCTAGCTCTACAAAAATACTGTCAACCATATGAGAGATCTGATTGGTCAGAAATTCCTTCTGCTCACCACCAGTATAGTGCTCCTGGCAATATTGGGATTTGCTCCTGGAATCACCCTTATTTTGCCCCTGAATCCAAGTCTCTATAAGCCTATATATAGTTGCTCTTTGACCTATAGATAGTAGGAGAATTAGAATTTATTTGTTCCCTTGATTTCCTATTTAGGTTTAGTACTATAACAGTCTCTGCGATCCTTCCAGCCCCGATGTGACCGGACGCATCTTGGAAGCTTTTGGTCTGCTGAGGCAGAAAGCGCAGCAAGAGCCCGTTGCTGAAGACGTACTTCAGCGCGTCATATCAGCTTGTGCCCGCGCAATTGCATACCTGGAACATATGCAGGAAGCCACCGGGGCTTGATACGGCCGCTGGGGCGCAAACTACCTCTATGGCACATGCAATGTCCTCTACGGACTGTCCTATTTTACGAAGGGGTACCCACAGATTCAGGCCATGGTATCTTCCACAACGAGCTGGATGAAACGAGTCAAGAATGCCGACGGAGGATGGGGAGAAAGCCTGCTCACGTACAAGGAGCCCTGGCGAGCCGGTTGCGGGCCATCGACGCCATCGCAAACAGCCTGGGAGCTGATGGGCCTATTGACAACGTGCCCGCCAGACAACGATGCTATCACCTCTGGTATCTCGCATCTGGCCCGGGCACAGACCGACTTCTGTGGCGAGGGGGATTCCTGGCCCGAGACCGAATACACGGGGACGGGATTCCTGAACCATTTCTACATCAGTCACACTCTCTACCGTCATTATTTCCCCATGATGACCCTGGCCCGGTATATTAGGGCAGCCATTGGCTGCTGATGAGAAAGAGTTGATGCAGCATGGATTTAAAGAGATCGAAACTTGGCGGACTTAATTATATATATATAGTGTCACGAATGGCTTGTTTATTATTGTTTCAGTAGTGTTTTCAATGAGTAAGTTCATCTTAATTTACAGATATCGCTGATCATCTAGCGGCAACTTCTGCTGAGAAGCCTCAATAGCTTGGCCTTCTCTCCAATGGGGACTCGTCTGTGAGGACTTGTTGGGTGTTAAGTGTTTGGTCATTCAAACAAATGCCTTATTCTGGCTGTGCTGAATTCCTGGGAATTATACCAAGGTGATCAATTCAACATGGCAATCACAATGGAATCCACCTGTCGAGTATAATTCTCCGAATTATCAACAGACTAATCTATACGTTGTTAAAATGTAACAACGACATGATTGTTTGAAATTCTTCACAATCAAACGTGAGATAAGAGAGATGGCGATATTTTATGATCGCTGATTGTCCGTCTGCCAGCAATGATAATCATCATACTTCTCCCTTTTGGGGATTCCTCCCGGTCCAATATCATTCACACAGCCACACTTCTAGTTCTCACTTCTACGGAGTAGTTCTCAATTGTGTGGCCGTCCGGTTCAGTTGTGGAGGAAATAATGCGGATGCCTAGTTGACGTTGCCGTTGCATCTCCTAGTCACCGCCACAATTCCCTTCAAAAAGGCTTATACTCGGTTGAGTGCTGTCAATGATCGACAAGCTTCATTTCGAGACATTATACCAGTGAACGAGCGAGCTAAACTGATCGACTGTTGACTGCTGCCTGGAACCGTATCTGACGCTGTCGACAGGGATTCTCGGTATCGTTTATTAGCGTCGATCGCCAGCGTATGGAAGTAGTACTTAGACGCAGTGGAAAGTCGAGTAGAAATATTGCCTATTTAGGTCCTCTGCAACTGTTATTCTATTTCTTTTTTCCCTTTTACTGAAGATGCCTTTCCTTTAATTTTTCCATTCATCTTGTTATAAGAGTCTTGTTTCTCATCGTCTCCTCCATTATGTTGTACTTCCGGATACCAGAAAGGCTGCAACAGAAACAAGAAGGAATCCGCTATCAGCACTTCAAGAATGACTGCCCTTTTTACCGCCCAGCTCGCCATTTACGCCGTCCTCAGTCTGCCCGTCCTCTACCTCCTGTATCGTCATGGCTCGCCAGGTTTCTTGGGCTGGGGTTACCTATTCGCGTTCTGCACACTCCGCATTGTCGGCGGTGCCATGTCTACTGGGAATAGCAGCAGATCGGGCGCGGATATCATCTCCAGTGTCGGCATTTCGCCGCTCTTGCTGACAGTGGATGGAATTCTACACGAGGCGTATGTTCTTTCTCGGCTCTGACAAAGAACACATACAGTCGCTAAAAGATTCCATCTCTCGCAGGAAAACGTATCGCAATCCGGAACTCAACAAACGGTTGGAATGGACCTTCATCGCTTTCATCCACGTGCTGGTCGCCACCGGAGTTGCTCTGGTCGGCACGGGGGCTTCCGCTCTGGCAGGCAACGATGCGAATCCTAATGATCTGACACTGATAAAAGTCGGAATGGCTTTGCTCGAGGCCTGCTGGGCGACACTGGTGCTTGCGACCCTGATAGCGCTGTTACCCTCTCAGCACCGACAGGATGCTCCAGCCCATACTGAGGGCACAAGGGTAAACCGCCGTTTGCGAAGCAGAGCATTTAAACAAAAGATCTGTATATACTAACATCTCCATCTCTCCAGCTCCTGTGCGCTGTCCTGGTGTCTCTCGTTTTCATTGGAATCCGGGTCCTGTACGGCCTCGTCGCGGAGAGCACGCAAAAGGCAGACTTGAACCCAGTGACTGGCTCGCTGGCCATTCGCGTCGTGCTCAGCTTTCTGCCCGAACTCATTGCGGTGCTCATTTTTGTCTTCGAGGGGTTTCGGACGCGCGATGTCCAACGTTATCAGAAGATGGACCGAACACAACCGGCGTCGAGCCGCTGGACGCAGCTGGGTTTAATAAGATGGTGCAGGCAGTTCCACGGAGTGAATCCGAATCTGAATCTTCTCCTTGGAAGTGTGGGTATAGGAAAGACACAGTATGAGGATGCTGTTCTCGTGACACGGACGACGTATTTGATTCCATCTGTCAAGTAAACAGTTGGCGAATGTGGATTTAAATGTTGATAGGTGTCTATTTCATGAATATAATATCCAGAGTTTGGTCACATTTCCAGTATTGAAATCTATGAATCAGTGTTAGCTCTGATGTATCTCCGCCTTGCTTCATGTAGAGCGAGGAGCCAGCCGCTTGTTTTTGATAAGATAGCTTGATGTCAGTGAGATCAGACTGCTTATACGAACAGCATATCATGTCTCCAAACATCCCTCGCCGCAATTGAAAACATTGCAGTCAATTGTTTTACGTCCATATGCAGCTATCCGAAGAGATTTTCCAGGCAACTGATGACCTCTTCCAGACAATATGTCCCAGTGATCAAATATTGCTTTTGGCAAGTTGCAGGACAGGCACAAGTATTAAGCTAATGAATTTAATACTAATATAATAAAATAAAATAAATAAAATGAGTTGTGAACTGCACAACAGTAGGTGACGCAGAGTCTTGCCTATCCGGGAAAAGCGCCGAATCGCATCATCTGGCCGCGGCCCGACGTCATCGCGTCTGCTTCTTCTCCACAGCTTTGCTGCTGTTGAACTGTTAAGAATACGTCCATTGATAGCTTCATCCATCCAAGCTCAACTCTGCCAGCAATTCTATAGCTACGAATCATGGCATCAGCCCCGACGCCATGAAAGCCATCTCGCTTGCGCTGAGCGCCCTCGCGGGGCTGCTCGCCACATGTCAAGCATCGTATAATCCGCAGCTCCAGCAACCATTGGACCCAAAATTGACCCTCAATTCAGCCAAGGAGCGTCCGAACATTGTGTTTATCCTGACCGATGACCAGGACCTCCAATTGGATTCGCTGTCGTATATGCCCCTGACCACAAAGCATCTGAAGAAAGGCGGCACCTTCTATAAGAACCACTTTGTGCCCACGGCCATCTGCTGTCCAGCGCGCGTCAGTCTGTGGACTGGGCGATTCGCGCACAATACCAATGTGACCGACGTTAGCCCGCCATACGGTTAGCAACTTTTACCCCCGATTGTTCTGTCGCCTTTGTCTTATCATTGCCGCAGGTGGATATCCGAAATTCGTGGAAAGAGGATTCAATTCCAATTTCCTTCCAGTCTGGCTGCAGAGCGCTGGATATCAAACATACTACGTGGGCAAGTTGTTCAATGCACACACCGTGGACAACTACAATGCCCCATACGTTGCTGGATTCAACGGATCCGACTTCCTGCTCGATCCCTACACGTATTCCTATCTCAACGCCACCTACCAGCGAAATCACGACCCTCCAGTGAGCTACGAAGGCCGCCACACGGTAGATGTAACCACGGAGAAAGCACTTGGTTTTCTGGATGATGCCATCGCCACGCAGCAGCCTTTCTTCCTGGGCATTGCCCCCGTAGCTCCCCATTCCAATGTGGATCCGTCATTCAAGACCAGCGAGAAGTCCATCATTAAGATGACTGAGCCAATCCCGGCAGATAGGCATAAGCATCTATTCCAAGATGTGAAGGTTCCAAGGACAGAACACTTTAATCCGGACACTGTAAGCTTCCAATTGCGTTATTTGCACAATTCTTTTCTGACCCGCGAATATAGCCCAGCGGCGTGAACTGGATCAGCCGGTTGCCGAAACAGAACCGGAGTAATGTCGACTACAACGACCACTTCTACCGCTCTCGTCTGCGAGCATTGCAAGGGGTTGACGAGCTGGTCGACAAGGTCGTGACTCGTCTTGCAGATGCTGGAATCTTAGACAACACCTATATTATATATACCTCCGACAATGGGTATCATATTGGCCAACACCGCCTGCAACCTGGCAAGGAGTGCGGATTTGAGGAGGATATCCGTGTCCCACTTTTTATCCGTGGTCCTGGTGTGGCTGCAGACTACACTGAGGAGACGGTGACCACGCATATTGATCTCGCGCCGACGGTGTTCCAAATCGCAGGCATCAAACAGCGAGAGGATTTTGATGGCGTGCCGGTTCCGCTTACACGCAATTCTAGAGCCACTCGCCATGAGCATGCGAACGTGGAATTCTGGGGCATTGCACTTCCCGAGGGCGAGTATAATTATCTCGGTAGGTAGCGGCGTTGGAGCGAGTTTGTGCATCCAAATTCCTTTATCGACGCTAATCGTCATTCAGGACCCGACAACCCTCCTATTATTACAAACAACACATACAAGGGACTCCGCATCCACGGAAGCGGCTACGACCTTTACTACTCTGTCTGGTGCAGCGGCGAACATGAGCTCTACGATTTGACGGTAGGACTACACCTCCAGAGACTTGCTGGATATGCACTCATCGCAGCAACTCCAGATCGACCCTTACGAGCTCGACAACATTTACCCAACGAGTGATATTGATGGAGACGACAAAGTCACGATCCTGGGCTACCCCAGGACTCAGGTCATCAACCGTCTCGACGCACTTCTCCTGGTTCTCAAGTCGTGCCAGGGGATTACCTGCGTCAAGCCATGGGAAGTACTCCACCCAGAGGGTGACGTGCAGAGCCTCCACGACGCCCTGAACAAGAAGTTCGATGACTTCTACAGCCAGCAGGTCAAGGTTTCCTACGACCGCTGCGAATCCGGGTATATCGTCGAGGCGGAGGGACCGCAGGTTCCGCTGACGTATCGGAATGGAATCGCCTGGCATCATTGGGTTTGAAAATATATATATATATATATAAGACGGTCAATAGTCTGTTGACAGAGTGCCAGTTGCGATAAAACTGCAGATTAATTGCATTATTATAAGCACTTGGGTCATTACGTGAAAACTAACCTAGGAACCTGAACGTTGGTAAACTAGACGTAAATAAGCTTGATAGACTTGCCATACGATGTACGAACGAAAACACACGTGGATTGGCCGCAAGTATGATAATAATTGTTAAGCGTAACCTTCTCGATTGTCCTTGTATATGTACAGAGCAAGTGTCAGCCTATCGATGCCCATATTGCTATGCTGCTGCGTAGGTAGCATAAGATAAGCTTTATTGTTTCAACGAATGCAAATCGCTGAACTGAAGATATCTGACAAGTTATCATCTGTTTTTGTTAATACTCCCTGCAGGCTTGCCTGCATGGCGCTGTTTACAAAGCCAAAACCAATACGATGCTGGTCTTGATCATGTTGGCTTGCACGTCATCGCTGCTCGCCATGACGAGCTCCGCAATCCTCCATTAAAGTGCGTCCTCGATCGCAGCACAGGCACCTCCAAACATGCAGGTCTCTCTTGATAGCTTTTCCTTGGGGAAGTGGGTCCCTCCATGAGTCGCATGCACCTGCATGTCGAAAATATGAATCCATCCTAATGCTGCCGGCTAAGATCTCAGTCGGATTGCGCCAGCGTAGCTGTCAATGATGAGCTTCCAACAATGCTACTATTGTTGATATGCCCCGCACGATTACGATTATCTATTACCGTTAGGATTGTTCGTCCCCTCACGGGTCATCATTGGGCTGGAGCTAAATTCTTCCAAGTCCTGATCGGATCTCCGTGAGGAGCTTGTATCCGTACGAGCTTATACTGTCTATGCGACCTGGGATCTCCATCATTCGAAAAAAAAATAATTTAGACGACGTTCTTCATTTTGACGATAAGAATTTCCAAACCTGACATCCGATTTCGCGGACGGTCAACTCACGATGGCCTCCTCCACTCCTGCAGAACGGCTGGCCAACGAAGCAGCATCCGAGGGCTCAGAAGTTATTATCCAAAAAGAAGTCAAGCAAACATGGGTGAGCTACCTGTGGGATACGTTCGACAAGAGCCCTGAAGAGCGGCGATTGCTGTTCAAGCTGGACACGGCGATTCTCACCTTCGCTTCCTTGGGTATGTTTCCTCTCGTTTATTATTAATCTTCGTCGCACTGGGTTGACTTCGACTGACATTGTGTGTATTTATTGTTTGGTTTTAGGATATTTCTTGAAATATCTAGATCAAGTAAATGTCAGCAATGCCTTCGTATCGGGAATGTAAGCACTTGTCCTTCTCTCTTCTTTATTTTTATTTTTTTTCCCTTTCGTTTAACAGAATAACAATTCGAGCAGGAAAGAAGATCTCGGCCTTTATGAGAATCAGCTTAATTATATGCAAACATGTTGGACAATTGGATACGTCATTGGAGAGATTCCGAGCAATATCTTCCTGACCCGCGTGCGGCCTCGATATTGGATTCCAGCGATGGAGGTAAATCCGCGGAGTACTTCGCATTTCTTGGGTGTTTATAAATCTTTTTTTATTCCTTCTAGCCATTCCTTTATTTTTTTTATTTTTATTTTTTTTCATCCTATTATTCTTTTTTTCTCTCTCTGTCTCTTTCTTTTTTTTAACTAACTTGTGCTCCATCTAGGTCATCTGGTCCGTCCTGACCTTTTCCCTCTCGAGATGTAATACCGCAGCACAATTCTACATTCTTCGATTCTTTATCGGTAAGTTACAGCCTTAGACCTTATTTGTCGTCATTCTTTTTCGACAGTAAAACTGATCATTCTACTCTCGCCACCGCAGGTCTAGCAGAAAGTACCTTCTACCCCGGAATGCAGTATTTGATTGGATGCTGGTATCGAAAGGACGAGTTGGCGAAGAGATCCTGTATCTTCCACACAAGTTCGGCGATCGGCACGATGATTTCGGGTTATCTGATGGCTGCTGTTTATCATCTTGGTGGTGTGGGAGGTTTTAAGGGCTGGCAATGGTAATAAACTACCGACTGTTTGCAAGATGGGGAGAGAAGCTTATTCAACGATTTCTTTTTCACAGGTTGTTCCTTGTTGATGGGATTATCTCACTTCCGATAGCTGTTGCGGGATTCTTTGTTTTGCCGGATGTCCCTGAGATCGCGAATCCATGGTATTTGTCGAAGACGGTAAGATTCTACAGCCAGTTGTCTGATAAGGGTCTTGTGCTGAATGATTGGTTGTACCAAGGAGGTCGCCCTCGCTCAGAAACGCATGGAGTTCGAAGGCAGAAAGCCTCGAGGGCCGTACACCGTGGCAAAACTCAAGAAGATCTTTTCCTCGTGGCATATCTATCTCCTGACGCTGTTATATGTGTATGCACCTGCGGCAAAAGAACGTATGGATGAAGCTGACTTGAAGCAAATCTCCACAGGTGCTTCAACAATGGTGCAGCTGGCTCACAGCCGGTGTTTCAACAGTAAGCTTTCATGTGGAATATACACCATTGGGTTTGATTACCGACACTATCGTACAGGTATCTCAAAGATTCCACCAATCCTAAATACTCTGTTGGCCAGATTAATACCTATCCGACATTGACGTCGGTAGTTCAAATCGTCACAACTCTGGCTTATGCTTGTAAGTCCCATTCAGTTCCGTTTGGAAGACTTAGTTAGTCGCTGACTGCGTCTCCAGGGCTTTCGGATACTGTACTTGGAGGACGGCGCTGGCCGCCTCTTGTGTTTGGAGGTGTAAGACAGTTGTCTTATCCTTTCCTTCTTCATGTTCAGTTATATTGACATATTCACCCGGGTCTAGGTTATGAACATAATATGCTACGTCTCTCTCGCTGTGTGGGATATCCCCGTCGGTTGGAAATGGACCTGTTTCATCCTCGCTGGTGCAGGCTATGGACTCAGTGGGCTGATCATGGCGTACGTTAATCGCGCTTTCCTCTTTTTTTTTTTTCATTTTCAATTATTCTGAGACATGTGCGACAAGTTGGTCCCACGAAATCTGCGCCGACGACAACGAAGAACGCGCCATTACCGTCGGCTCGATGAATGAGATCGCCTACGTCTTCCAAGCCTGGCTGCCTCTGATCGTGTGGCAGCAGATCGACGCGCCGCAATACCGAAAAGGCTACATCACGGTGACATGCCTATCTGTGCTGCTCATCATCACGGCTTTTGTTGTTCGCTACCTGGATAATCGAGAGAAGGCGCAGAAGTGGGTGATACCTATTTATCTCTCTATCCCTGCAGCCTCGATCTTAGACGTCTGACTGACTGATACTCTTGCACAGATATCGGCTACAGCAAGCACAGGAAGAGGGAGATACCGAAGCTTTGACGAACACGCCTTCATTGGAAGTTACGCCTGTCAATGCCGAAACCAACAAGAGCTGAATATATACATCAATATATGTTACATATGGGCACGGTCCAGAAGAAGGTATCAATCGCGCTAATAAGAAATATCGTACTTGATGATGATATAGAGCTAGTGAATGAATAGAAAAAAAATATACATTTCATAAGTGGATTTTATGATCAATCAGGCCATGCATGTACATACCTTGGTAGTTAGATACATCACTCATCAATCAATCAATTAATCAATCAGAGAAATTTATCTTAGACCTCTAATTAACTTACCTTTTTTTTTTCTCACTCTCTTTGTTTCCCTGAAATATCAATCGACTAAAAATAAATACGCGTGTACCCCAGACGGAATTGAGCACGGGCCACCTGACACTGAGGATCCTGGTGGAGCCTGCCCTATACGGAGTGTAAGTTCCTAACCCTAACTCTTTTTTGCCTCCTTTTTTTTACTATCGCATTCAATTCCGGGTT
>NW_013563239.1:0-96312 GCF_000968595.1 Rasamsonia emersonii CBS 393.64
ATCTAATAATTTAACAATAGTGAGTATAAATTATAGAGTTGAGAGACTTGAATTGAAATTCAACTTCCGTGTCTTAAAATGATATTAATTCAATGAATTGTAAGGTTCAAGCTCTGGATGGAGCGCTTCCTAGTTTGGTAGGATGGAGCAGCGTGTCCGTCGTCCAACTGAGGATCTTCAGACTGAACAGTGCTAATGGCCAGTCTTCATGAGAGTAATATCAGATACGACAGCAAATGCATATTGTGAAAGAGAACATGCAAAGCTTTGTCAATTTCACTTTGTCCCCGTCAAGCAAAGAGAATTATTGTTGTGTTGTCAGTGTCAGCTTGCACATGAAGAGGTGGCCCTTCTTTTGCTTTTTCCTTTTTCTTTTTCTTTTTAAAAAAAAAGGATAGTCATATGATTCTTGAAAAATTCATATTTTGCTTCATACTAGGCAGAAAATAGAGGACGTTACCGCCCGGGCGTTGTTATCAGAACTCTGGTACGGAACCTTGATATAAATCAAGATTGCTGTGATTGGTCAGGCTCAAGACTTCCTGCCAGAATGATCCAATAGGCATTTCATTTCTTGCACCTCCTTACCCTGCTGCGTCAGAAACCTCCATATATCACGCTTTCCTCTCATTTATTCATATCATCATCTTTGCAGCAAAAAAACCATGTCTTCGTTGTCCGAAACGTTCTTTCCACACAGCACCTGGATCAATCGTGTCATCTCCTTTTCTGAAGCGCCAGGCGATTCCTGGAGGCTCCGTGAGAAACTTAGCGTGTGCCTCCAGGTTTGATCATTTTCCATGTTGCCTAATCCACATTGTATTCAGAGTTTTCATAGCTCGATGTAGAGAATGCAGAAAATTTCATTAATTCGTCAATATCAGCAGCAGAAGAAAGCGATTTTCAAAGCGTCCAGAGGTTGAAAATGTATCCTGAAAGCGTGCTCTATTTTGTGGTGCATACAAGTTCTGGAGCTGGGAGGGCTCCCGGATTCTCTTACTTTAGGACAATCTTATACCTTTAGAGAGTATAAACGGAGGAAATTAGAATATCCTAATTTCTCTTTCCCAGACGTCTTCAGAGATATAGTACGGTTTTCGCATAGTCTGTTTAGGCTGAATCTGATCTTCCTCTCTTAGGCAATAACTTGCACCATCGACAATCTTATCACGAATGGACGGCTCGATAATGTCAACCCCATCGTCGATTAACGCTACCGTCACCGGCTCATGATGCGTTGCCGAAACCGGGATGTTTTGAATGAACTCCGCAAATTCATCCATACACGTGAGCCATCTGTGTCGGTGCTCATATTCCTTTTGGTAAACATCAACAGAGACCGCTGTGGGCGCATGTTCCTTGGGTTGGTGGTTATAGGAAACCCTGACCTCGATTTCCTTAAAGAATACCTTGAGTCGATTCTCAAACTGGCAAATTTTCTTCTCGTTGCGTTTTCTGGTTTCCAGACCCTGCCATTGAAGTAATGGATCAGTTCCTACTGTACTTTTCACCTCCGCAGAGGAAGAATCGAAAAGATGGCTAAGGAATATAGTTACCTGCTTAACATGTAAGTGCACCTTCTTCAACTTTTTCAGTTGCGGCAATCCGTCAGGAGAACTCCATCCGAGCAGTACTGCATTGTTCCCTGACCAGTAAAGGGAGACTTCGGTGGTGTCCGGGGCTGCAACGACAATTGTCTCACTGCACAGGTCAATCTTTCGCCAGTCCCAGATCTCGACCTTTAAGCCGCTTAGCGCCTTCTCTATCGCCTTATTACTATGTGCTGGTGATTCTTCGTCGTCAATGATGATATGCATCACCTGTTTTACACCATTGTCACGGAGGAAATCGAAAAAGAACGTCATATCATCACGACCGTTGCCATCTGGTTTGTTTGATTTGTTCAACTTCCTTAGTTTTGAGGGACGACTCTCCTTTCGAGCTGTAAGTGAGGAAGTGCGACGTATTGCAAGGTGTCCTCGAACTTGACGTGGCCAAGGAATTCGGTGACCTGTTCCTCGCTTACCTTGAGAGACTTTGTGCCATACAAATCAAAGAAAATCTGCTTTTCTGCAGGTCTCGTATCTCGTTATCAGCTTTTGTTTAAAAAAAGGACGCTTCACACTGTTTTGACCAAGATGGGAAGTGAGTTGAACAAGAGACATACGCTGACCCGGCGGGTAAAGGAACTCAACAACTTGGTCGTGGCTTCTGGTTCGCATGCAGTAAATCTTTAAATAATTGAGAATCGCTGCTGCACTTTCTTTGGTGACCTCTGCCGGCTGCTTTTTCTTCTTCTTGCTTTCCTTACTTTCCTTATTTCCCTTACTTTCCTTAATCTCCTTCGGCGCTGCAGACTCCTTCGAAGCAAATCCTTTTCCATCATCACCTCGGGCATCCCCAATCGCCGAGGCCATCTTTCGTGTTCCGGTCGTCCTCTTGGAACTCTTTCCTGTGGGCTCAAGTCCAGAATTTACTCTATTTATCCCCCCCCCCAAAAAAAAGTGTCAGATTCATTTTGCTTCTTCTCAGGGGTAGAGCCGTGAGCAGACGTCGGACCAGCAATAACAGTTGGCATGTTGGACTTTGAACCCCCAGCATCTTTCCCACCGGAACCTTCTTCGGCAGAAGCATTCCTTTCGTCTTTCTTCCCACCTGACTTGCTTTCAGCTATCTTCTCTCTGGTACGTCCCTTGAGGGCTTCTGAACGAGTGTGTTCGTGGTACCGGTACGGCGAGAGGAAATGGGGCTCATCGGTCCGTATGTCCATTGCTCGGTCACACCTTTCCACCAGTTCTTCCACGATCTTCAGCTGCTTGTCTGTGCAGCGTTCGTACTTGACCGCCAAGTGCAGAGGTGTGTTGCCCTCGTCGTCTTTTGCACAAAGCGTGTTCTCGCCAGCCTTCTTGATTAAATAAAGGGCCAGTGTCGTCGAGCCGCAGTGCATGGCGACATGCAAGCAATTCTTGGAGTGGTAACAACTTATGCCAAGGATCTTGTCAATATCCTCGCGCTGGTCGCATATTAATTTCACGAGTTCCCTGTGCTTCTTTTCAATGGCATTGTAGAGCGCCGTCTTCTCGTTGTTATTCTTTTTTTCGAGGACGTCTGGATGTTTTGTGATGAGATATTTAACAAGCGGCTCATATTTCTTGATCACTTTGTCCTTTGCATCGTCGACAAGAAAATGCAGAAGCGTATTGCCGTCTGGGTCGTGCTGGCCCATCATCAGATTGTTCAAATGCTGGCCGACGCAGGAAGTAACCTGGACTGCGATAAGCCTGGGGAGTGGTCGCCGTTAACCATGGTTATCGATGACGGGTTTATCAAGTTTGCCCAGATCCTCCTTGAACACGAGGCCGATAGCGAGGTGGAAGGACCTGACAACTGGACCCCTCTCCGTTACGCTGTCTCCAAAGGACGGGCAGATTTATGTCAACTTTTACTTGACAATAGGGCCAATGCAAATACCAGAAGTGGAGGAGATCCTTTACTGGTTGTGGCTGCAGCACGCGGAAACCTCGAAATAGTCAAGCTGCTTGTCGAGAACCGTGCTCGAATTAACGCTGTGGACTCTATTGGTCGGACAGCACTAGTCAGGGCTGCAGACGAGGGCCATGTGGCTGTTGTAGCTTATCTTCTTGACAGCGAAGCCGATATAAATCATTCGGACAAATATGGCCAGACTGCGGTTATTCTTGCTGCAGGCAGTGGGAGGCATGAAACGCTACGACTGTTGTGTGACCGAGGGGCAGATATACACAAGGCCACCAGTGACGGCTGGACGGCTCTTGATCTTTTACGTACAGACGCGGAGGCCACCCGAATTCTGGTTGAGTATCGCGGTGATGTAAACAGGCTGGCATACGGCGGGACCCCATGCATGCGAGCAGCTTGGAATAAATGGGTTGAACCCCTCAAAGTAATCTTGAGCGCCAAACCTGACCTGGAGATTCAAGACGATGACGGGGACACAGCCTTGACTGTGGCCGTGAGAAACGGCTCCTCAGAGGAGGTGGTTCGTCTACTTCTAGAAGCTGGTGCGAACGTCAATCATCAGACGAATTCCAAGGGCTTTCCCCTTCGCGATGCTGTTGTGTCAAACAAAGTGAAGACAGTGCGCACAGTTTTGGAATACCGCCCGGATCTCAGTCTCAGGGACAGGAATGGGGCTACAGCACTTCACTGCATAACACGCTCGACGCCCGTGGAGATTCCTAGACTTCTTTGCAACGCCGGCTCGAACCTTGAGGGCCTCGACAAGGACGGGTACACGCCCCTCTCGGTAGCCGTCGACTGCAAGAACGTAGACGTTGTCAAGCACTTCATCTCAAAGAAAGCCAAACTCAACATCACTGGCGGGAAATTCGGCGGCCCGCTTCATATTGCTTGCCGAGATTCCAATCACGAACTTGCACGAATCCTTGTCTCGGAGTTTTAACCTGATCGATCCGCGTATGGGCACGCCTTTGCAATCAGCCTGTCTCCCGGCGTGGAACGGAACTGAACTGCAAGAGAAGACTATCTCATATCTTATCCATGGTGCTAAGGCCGACGTCACGATTTCCGGCGGGGAACAAGGCTGTGCCCTTAATGCCGCATGTGCATGGACGTCACCAAAAGTTGTGAGATGGATGCTTGACGAAGGCGCAAGCGTTGATCTTGAAGATGGGATGGGTCGCAGAGTGATACATTTTGCGGCGATGGGCAACCTAGAGCATTTACAGCTGATCCTTGGCGCGGGAGGGGACGTTGACATGTGTGATAAAGTAGGGAGATCGACACTCCACTGGGCCGTCATTGGCGAGGCATGTCGATGTTGTTGAACGCGTTCTATCTCTGACAGGGCGCCGTCTCGTGAATCAGGCCGATAAAGATGGCTGGACTCCTTTGCTTTGGGCCGCGAGATGGGTCGGGACACGGAATAACTACGACGTCAACACTGGTATACAGAAAAGGATGATCCAGCTGCTGTTGGATCGAGGCGCCGACCCTTGTGTCAGGTCGACGGACGTAGAGAGAAGGTGGTCCGCCGTCAAGCTCGCAAGGTACCATGGACAGGACCGTGACATTGTGCAGTTGTTGATAGAGGCCGAGAAGAAGTTGGCAGACAGCGGAACAGGCGGTAGGTGGGATGAGCAGTTCCATGCTTCGCGCAAGGCCAAAGGTTATGATGGATTTTGCGATGGTTGTTACAATGTAAGTATGCACATCCTATCAGCGTTCTCTTTTCCCGTTTCATCGACGTCTATCAATATCGATTGCACACGTTATGCAGGAATTTTTGACATATGTTATAGAATATATACGGTATCCAGTATCATTGCCAAGTTTTCTGGGACTTTGACTTTTGTTTCAAGTGCTATCTCAGCAGGGATCTAACTCATCCTGGTCATGGGTTTGATGAGAACGGGCCTGAGTACGAGGAAGTCGAGGAGCCAGCTGATGATGAGATCAGCGATAATACCATCGAGACTGAGGATAGCGATAACGAGTCTGAAGAGGGAACGGAGGAGGACGACGATGAAACGACAAACAGTGAGAACACGCAGAAAGAAGTTGCAAGTGATGATGATGACGATAATAAGGAATGATGATACGATGTAGCCAGGGATGATGTTTGAAGAGAGGTTTGTATGGAGATATAGAGAAAGTTATGTGTTTATAACAGGTCTCGCTTCTTTCGACTGATTTGAGAAACAAAAACATGTACCTGGTCTCTGCCAAGGACTTTATATTATACATTTCAGGCAATAATTTACTTCTCAGGCGGGCTCCCACCTATATATATGCCTTCATCACCATGTTCTTGTGATAGATGCCTAGTGTAGTACTTGTTATCTACTCTTGACGCAGACTTCCTGACTACATATGTCCCTTGCTATATGTATGTCAGTATACGGAGTACATAGACATACGTGATGCCTGAGGCGACAATACCACGTGATGAGCTTAGTCGGCGGAACAGCGGAGCAACCTATTCTCTCCGCCCGTAATAATATCCCAAGTCTTAGGTTAGGCATTGCGAACAGCGCCAACGTTGCTGCGGCGGAAATTTTTTTTAGTTCCTCGCAATTGAGGAAATACCTGATTTTTTAAATCTTGTCAGTGTCGCCTTTAGGCCGTCTTCCTGTGTCATGGTTGAGAGCGTCCATACATAGCTCCATACTTTAATTCAATTGCGATTTCCTTCCGATCCTACCTCCTTACCAGCTTCTTCTTCTCCTCCACTCACACCGACAATGTCGTTCCTCTTCCGCTGGTGGTCGAGTCCAAAGGACTCGTCGTCATCATCAATTCCTCCGAGCAGCTCCTCACCGGATGAGCGACAACAGCAATTCTCTACTCCTCCTCCTCCACCACCTCCTCCTCCTGCCACAGACTCTACAACTACACAGCAACTAGAGACCCAATTACAGCCACTATCCCGAATACCGAACAACCTAAAACTCCTCGTCGGCGGCAGCATATTCTTCCTGCTCTCCACCGTCGTGACGCGCCGCGCGCTGCACCGGCGCAGAATCGCGTCCATCCCGCCCTTCTACACAGGGTCGATGTACCACAAGCCGTACGTCAACGGCGCCATGGAGGCGTTCGAGGCGCTCAACATCGCCACTATCAACGTCGTGTCCCTCGCCATGCTCGGCGTGGGCGGCACCATGTACGCGCTCGACGTCAACACCATCGACGACCTGCGCCGGTTGATGCGTCGCGGGATGGGCATCGAAGGCACGCCGGGGCCTAGTGATCGCCAACTGGAGGAGGAGTTAGAGGAGTGGCTGGCCACCGTCTTGGATAAGAAGCTGTTGGAGAAGAAGTTGAAGGAAATAAAGGAACAGGAGGGGGAACAACAGCAACGGACGGATGAGAAGGAACGATAGATAATTCAGGCGTCAGGCACTTCTCCAGGACCTGATTTTGTCCGTTATTTATTTACGGTTTCTTTTTAGGCTGTTCTGTCAGGTTCTTGCTCACCTATCTATCTGTCGTCCGTCGCCCGTCGTCCTGAGGGAGTAAGTACATTTATACGATTCGTATATGACATGACGACAGGCAGAACCGTCCAATTGGCCTCTCTCTCTCTCCACCCTTCTCTCTCCCTCTCTCTCTTTTAGTGGAATGGAATCAATATCAGTCAGTCAACTGTTCGAAGGAACGATAGCTACATGTACCTAATGCACGGGCCGTCAACGAAACGACCACGGGCATAACAAACAAAACAGCCACGACGAACGAGAAGACGGGATAGATGTCATGGCATGGAATGAATTGCAGTCTAGCTGACTCTGACGATGTTGGAATGATGTACTGTACATATATCATATATTACTAGCCACTCACTCCGCTTTTACTTCTCTGTATTATTTATTTTATATTCATTTGCATTACTATAAACGGATAGATTCGAACAGAGAGTAACGAAGATAGGGTTTGCGTTATACACTAACAGTCACATAGATTGTGGTTTGTTTTGATCTCTCTTTCTCTCTCAGACTAACTAATTTCAAGTTCGGACTTACGAGATAGATATCTATAATATTAGGTGGTTAATAACAGCAAGGGTATTCATTTGGTATTGTTCTCTTCCAACGTTCAACACCTAAAATAAAAATACATTCCATACATACAACTGATTGACCTGATCAATGTATGATGGAGAAACGACACAAAAGACGAAATCCAATCATGATGATGATGACATCTGCTCATACCGCTCGCGAGCCAAATCCTTGGTCCGCTCCAGAAACTCATCGTACCGGTTCCGCGTGTTTCGGTTTGCTTCCTCAGCTGCATCGCCCAGCTTACTGCCCTGCGCACCAAGTCCCACTCCCTGAGCGTAGACCTCTGTTGCAATCGGTGCAGTCACACCAGTGCCCTGAGCGCCCAGCCCCGAACCAGCAGACCACCCCATCTTGCTCAGCAGGGCTGCGCCCTTGGACGGTGCCTGAGGGGCAGCTGGCGCTTCCTCCTCCTTAGATGGACCAGACGGCTTGGGCTTCGTAGATGGTTTCGAACTTCCGAACGCCTGTCGTCGTTCCTTCGCACGATCCCGGTACTCTGTCGTTGGCAGCTGGACACCATGCTTCGCCAGCTTAGCCATCGCCTTGGCCCTCAACTCCTCACTCTGCAAATTTTTGCGATGCAGCTCACTCAGGCGCTCGTGTCGGTTGACCTCCGCCATCGATTTGAACTGACGCATGCAGAGGTAGCAGCAATTCCGATTCGGGTCAGCATAAGACTGACTCGGAGGAGCTGCAGGATCCGTAGGCACCCCGCCGTCAGACCCAGCGTTGGACACCGATTCGCCCGCGTTTTGCTCATCACCGTCCTTCTTTTGAAGCCCGTGCAGCTCTGCGTGGCGCTCACTCCAGAACTGAAGATGCGACGGTACTGCCAACTTCTTTCCGGCCGCACCACTAGTTCCTGCATCGGCTTTCCTTTTCTTGGGCTTTTCGGCATCTTTTTCAGCCTTTGCTTGACCCGAGGCCTGGGCACTTTTTTGCTTTCCGCCGGGATTGTCTAGCTCCGCAGTTGATACCACCAGTTCCGTCACGTAGGCATCTTCATCCCAATACGCCAGCTTCATATCAGGGTTATTCAAGGGACTGAAGGTAAACCTTGCCGTACTCGGCGTAGGATTGGGGACAGGAACGAAAACGCCTGCATGGATGTAGCTCGCGAGAACCGGCTTGGATGAGATGGTGAATTTCTCAAACGAATTAAGGCGGGTCAACGCAGCTTGCGCATCCTAACGATGTGTCAGTTCCATCACCAGCGCGGTCCTTGCATACAACATACCGCGACGGTGGCAAATTCAGCAAACCCATATCTCCAACTTTCGTTGGTTTTACGGTCGCGCACTAGCAAAACTCGGCGCAGAGAGCCTTCTCGCGCTCCCAAATTGGAATCACCAGTGGTCGAAGCGACTTTGGCACCCTTCTTCTGGGCGCTAGAAGTGCCTTGGCCTTGTCCTTCGCCTTGTCCTTGGCCTTGGGCATTGTTACTGGACGGCTTGTAGAGCTTTGTGACGCCCTTGGCGAACAGCTCCTCGGTCACAGAGGCCTCCAGCCCTCTGAATAGAAGGAACTGGGACGGTGTATTGTCAGTGGCAACATCGTTGTCACCATTGTTTGCGACGCGGGGAGCGTTGCTCCCAGAAGGCACTTCCGCGACTAGTTTCATCAGCTCCGTCCAACAGAAGCCAGAACTACCCACATACCTGCACGCAAAGCTTGGCAGCGAAAGCACTTCTGACGCGTTGCGAAGTTGTCGAATCCGCACTGCGAGACATCAGTAACTATGACTGTTGAGATCGGAGGATAACTCACGATTTTGCACGTCCATTCGGCCTCGGCCCTACCCCGGCGATCTTCTCTTTCGCGGCTGTATGCTATACGAACTTTAGCTCCACGGTCACCATTCCCGGCGTTTCGTCCATAGAGATAGATGGCAGGGGCATTGCGTTCCATAAACGCGCGAGAATCGTCTAGACTGTAAAAGCGGAGAAAACCTATCTGGCGCGATATCTCTGCACCCCTAGTCAGCTACTTCCGAAGGAAAACATGCAGACGAAGCAAACGTACTGGTCTGTCTATCCCGTATGACTCGGACGTCTTCAAGGCCTTCCACGTGGTAATATTCTTTGAGTTCACTCGAGATCTGTCCAACGCATCGACCGGAGCGTACGCCCGGCGACATCCACGTCTCAGCTTCATGTCTTCCAGAAGAGTGGCAGGAAAGGTGGCGCAGCTGATGGTCTCAACGACAGGCACAACGGGCTAGCTGTGTGATAGCAGGGAAAGGAAGGAGTTGTCCAACGTCTTCTTCCACCATATCCACCGGCAGTCCTTCCATGATGACTTCCTTGCTCTCCTGACCATAGTGCGAATGACGGCCGCGACGCACGCTGCGGCTGCGGCTACGGCTACGGCTGCGACTCCGACTGTAGCTTCTGCTGCGACTGTCATATCCCGGGGAGCGATATCCCTCGCGGTCGCGATCCCTGTATCTCGTCCGGCCACGTCGTGGCGGCGGAGAGCGTGAGGGGCGACGACGGTAGTCATCCCGGTCTCGGCCTCTGTAGTCACCTCTGGACTCGCGGTCACCTGAGTAGTCGCGTCTCCTGTCCGAAGTCGGTCCTCGCGCAGGAGTCCGTGAACGGTCTTCTCTCGTCACAAGCAAACCAAATCAGTATAAAGCTCAAAACCAGAACCCATCTTTTTCCGCCTTCTAAATTCTTCACGTTGAAGCACGACTGTTACCATGCAGGGAGGAGCGTGTACCGCCGGGCGAAACGTATCCGCGATCCGTAGACCGTGGACGGGCATCGGGGGGAGAGAAAGAACGGGATCGCGAGTAGGCGCGGTCGTCGTACATGCGGCCGTCTCGGTCGTCGAACCGGGACCGGTAGGAATCGGGGGGATATCTGCTATCTGCTGGACGATGCTGAGCCATGGCTACAGCGTATCGATGGCCATTACAGAAAAAATAGAAAGACAAAAAGTTTAGCAAGAAGGTCGTGGAGTGAGATGGAGAGAGAATCGAGATGGCGATGGCGATGGAGAGATGGCCTCAGGTCGGCCAGAATCGGCTAGTCCCAAAACGGCATGTTTGTGCCTCAGGCCTCCATCGCTGCCTTGACTGGCACAAGCATTCACTCGTCTGGATTATCCCAAAGATATCATTGTATTCAGCTCAAGAGGATGCTCCCAGTCCATGGAATTTCCAAACAGAATTTGCTACATGCAGTACAGCTCATTATGGGCATGGGCGTGTGAAAATAGAACTAGCTCGATAGAATTAAACCTCAAGGACAATGATGAACTGCAGAATACGGGATATTCAATTCAAACTACTGTCTTTGGGATGCAAAAGATAAAAGCAACAAGCACGTCAGCTATGATGCAGGATTTATCAAGAACGTCTGGCCAGTACTAAGTCCTCCAGATGGCGGGGAGTCCTTTACCCGATTTGGCCAATCTCGAGTCCCTATGACGTTCTCTGTCCTGGCAAGAGAATGTCCTGGATCTTCTCACATTCTCATTTATTTTTAATAACTGTTCTTCTATTCTTGGATATCAACGCTTTATCTTTAACATAAAAACCGTCCGCCGTTTGCCCACGTCTCTGCTGCACAGCTTCGTAGCAGAGTCCCATTCGCTTTCCCCGCCAACTAGCGGGGTCCCTCGTTGACAGCAAGTTTTCTCGGCGGACCCAGACGATCGAAAGTAAGAGTGAGGAATAAGGGGAGATGACTCCACTGTGGCCAGATAGACCAGTCGGCAGATGTCTGCCATGCAGCTCCTTGTTCGCTGGCAGCTGCCAGACGTTCCACTCACACTGTCAAGGGACTCAACCGACTAGCGTCAGCAGAACAAAAGGTTTGTTGACTGCCCCAGCGGACTTGACAGCCGCGAGACATGCAGCAGGTGGAGTAAAGATGACGGATCGAATCCTGATTGCGGAACCAGACGGACAGCAGGCCGAGAGTCAATCGACCAGCGAGATGAGAAGCTCCAACCACATCGTGGGGCAGGACGGGCGCCAACTCAGTCGGTGACGCAGCTGGACACTCACTGATAGCTGGCGGGCTGTCAGAGAGGGTGATGGGCTGAGTTCAAAAGAAGTTCACGAAACTCTCTCCGCAGTCGCGCAACTCTCCCCACGCTTTCTTGCCGGGAGCACGTTCTTGCCTTTATCTCGTGATATCCACAGGCTAGAAACATGGCACCTGGCGTCAATGAGCATGTCCACAAGCCCATCCACCGGGCCTGGTGGAAGGAGAGCTCTGTCTACCAGATCTGGCCGGCGTCTTTCAAGGACTCGAACAACGATGGCATTGGCGACATCCCAGGAATCATATCCAAGCTGGACTACATCAAGAAGCTCGGGGTCGACATCGTCTGGCTCTGCCCGTCCTACAAGTCTCCACAGGTCGACATGGGCTACGACATTTCAGACTACTACAGTATCGCGGATCAATACGGCACCGTCGAGGACGTCGAACGCCTCATAGAGGGCTGCCACCAGAGGGGGATGAAACTGATTATGGACCTGGTCGTCAATCATACCAGCGACCAACACGAGTGGTTCAAGAAATCGCGAAGCTCCAAGGACAACGAGTATCGCAACTGGTACATTTGGAAACCCCCCAGGTACGACGAGCAAGGGAACCGGCATCCTCCCAACAATTGGGTTTCTCATTTCCAAGGTATGTATACAAGCTATCCCATTCTCCTGCACCATGCTAAGAGTCGATTCGAATGTAGGCAGTGCCTGGGAATACGATGAGCACACGGGAGAATACTATCTTCACTTGTTTGCGAAGGAGCAGCCGGACCTGAACTGGGAGCATCCGCCCGTGCGCCAGGCCGTCCACGACATTATCCGGTTCTGGCTGGATAAAGGCGCCGATGGCTTTCGGATGGATGTGATCAATTTCATCAGCAAACACCAGGGCTTCCCTGACGCGCCGGTGAAAGACCCTGAACGGATCTGGCAATGGGCGTACGGCTACTACGCCAACGGGCCCAGGTTGCACGAGTATCTGCAAGACATTGGCAAGATTCTGAAGGAGTATGACGCCTTCAGCGTGGGCGAAATGCCTTTTGCGCGGGACGCGGAGGAAGTGCTGAAGGTGGTGCGGTATGATCGCAACGAAATCAACATGATCTTCCAGTTCGACCACGTCGACATCGACCACGGCGAGTTCGACAAGTTTGCGCCGACCAGCTGGAAGCTCACCGACCTCAAGCTGATGTTCCAGACCTGGCAGAAGTTCATGTACGACAACGACGGCTGGAATGCGCTGTACTGGGAGAACCACGACCAGCCGCGGTGTATCGACCGGTACACGAACGCCAAACCGGAACACAGCGCACTAGCGGCCAAGATGCTTGCAACCGTGTTGGCTCTGATGTCCGGCACGCCGTTCATCTATCAAGGCCAGGAGCTGGGGATGCGCAATGTGCCGAAAGAGTGGGGGATGGAGGAGTACAAGGATATCGATTGCATTAACCACTGGAGGGGGTAAGTCTGTTGTCTATTTGACGATTCATTCGATCATTCCAAGGCTAACTGAAAGCTGTCCCGATCAGACACTTGGCCAAAGACGCCGATAACCCGGCCCTCCTTCAGACATTCCGGGAGCAATACCAGAAGAAGTCGCGCGACAACGCCCGGACGCCAGTGCAGTGGTCCTCTGCGCCCAACGCCGGGTTCACCGCACCGGACGTCAAGCCGTGGATGAGCGTGAACCCGAACTACACGACGATCAACGCCGAAGCGCAGGTGTCGGACCCCAACTCGCCGTTCAGCTACTGGCGGGCGGTGCTGGGCCTGCGCAAGAAATACCTCGACATCTTCGTGTACGGCGACTTTGTGCTGCTGGACCGCCACAGCGAGGAGGTCTTCGCCTACACGCGGCAGTACGAGGACCAGCAGGCGCTGGTGCTCTGCAACTGGACGGACAGGACGATCGTGTGGGATCCGGCGGCCAACGGGGTCGGCAAGATGCGGGAGGTGCTGCTCAACAGCTACGGCGTGAGCGAGAAGTACGCGAGCGAGAAATGGCCGCTGCGGCCGTATGAGGCGACGGTGCTGCTTGTCAGTCCTACGCAGTAGTTGATTTCGCTGTCTCTTTCAAGTTCTTTCAGAATCATAGACAGGGACGAATCGGACGATAGATAAGCGGATATATGAGATACACTATGTCAGGACAATGAGGGTATATAGAGAATGAAATTGCGAGATTGCAGACGACGTTCTTAACCCTGCTGCAAATTGCAGAGAGACAATCTCTTAGTGATGATGATTTTAATTTTAATGAAATGATGATTATCGAAGTTTGATTTCAAGTTTGTCTCGTAATCTTATCAGTTATTGATCAGCCCCGCTATCAACTACTCCGTATCTACCCCTCCATCTATTTCTCCGCACGGAGGTCTCCGAACTTCTTCTACACATCAGAAAACAAGAAGAAAGAAAGAAAGACAAAAACTTTCTTACTTGGTACCCAATTCAACTTGTCATTCCTACCAGGACGTCTATTCACTGACAATGGACCCCCAAACGACTCCCAACGGCGACTCGCACTCGACAACGACTGCTCCTCCTACCGATAACGACCCTGCTACTGCTTCTTCTGCCATTCCACCGCATCTCGACCCCTCCACCTACCCGCGCACCGTGCACCTAGCCGAGGAGAACATCCACATCGAACTAACCTACACGCCGCTGGACACCAACGCGATCCTCTCGCGCGTCAGCTCGCCTTCCGCAGGGGCCAACGTGCTCTTCCTGGGCACGACGCGCGACAGCTTCGAGGGCCGGCCCGTCGCGCAGCTGAGCTACGTGTCGTACGCTCCGCTGGCGCTGCGCACGCTGACGGCCATCGCGAGGGCAGCGAGGCAGACGCACGGCCTGCTCGGGGTCTGTATCGCGCATCGGCTGGGCAATGTGCCTATCGGCGAGGCGTCGATCGCGATCGCGGTCAGTTCGGCGCATCGAAGGGCGGCGTGGCGCGCTGGCGAGGAGGTGCTCGAGGAGTGTAAGACTAAGGCGGAGATCTGGAAGAGAGAGGAGTTTGTTGGCCAGAAGCCCGAGGAGGGCGAGTGGAGGGCGAATCGCGATCGCGACGCGGATGGGAATTTGGTTGGCGATAATAATAAATAGAGCGGGGAAAAACGGCCGTCAGACTGAAAACGAACTATCATCGACTTGATGCCTGAGAAGATGGTGATGGCGTGGCAATGGATCCTGAACAGACCATGTCACATGTTGGATACGACCCTGTGGGTTCGATATCGAACAGTCCGACGAGATACGGACTATACATATCCATGACCAGCATACCTCTCGACGTGCGTCTTGTCAAGGCACGCGAACTTCCTTTCGTTCGTCCCCATCACCAACGGCGCCAGGCTAGATATATATCACCTCCTCGATCACGCGGTCCACGGACAACTTCGGCTCAATCGTTGCCAGATATAGTGCGACCTGCACACAGACTACAAGATCAGATATCCAAATGGGATGCGATTCAATACTAGACGAGAAACGAGCGAATCGTTTAAACCGGCCCTGTCGAAGTATGCAAAAACAGGTCGACCGAAAATACAAATTGGATAGGAGAAGCATCTCGTTTTATCTATCAAATTGTTGTTGGGCGATTCTAATATCCTACTGATACAAATACATAAAGGCTGAGTTGGGTATGTCATGCATAGCCTGAATAGTATAGTAATTTACAATCATACCACCCCTAGTCGTGATACTGCTACCGCCGCCCGCTTATGGATCCGGCGTCGTTTCCAACGGCTTTCCATCCCGCTTCCAGTCGTTGATGTGGGCCATAATCACCTTGGTCGCCGAGTCAGGTGTATCTTGACGGCCGATGCACTCGACAAAATCACCTTCGGGGTCTGCTCGTTCAGAGAGAGAGAGAACGTCGTTAGTTCAATCGTCCGGTGACAAGACAGGACAGGACAGCACAGGACGGGACAACTCACCCATCAGGTAAAAGTAGATGCTGTGATCCACGAGATAATCCTCACCCGGCTTCACATTCTCCGGCGTGCTGAAGTAGACCCGGTATTTCTTGCAGACATCCTTGATCTGCTCATACGTGCCCGTCAGGCCGATGATATCCGGGTGGAACTCGCGCAGGTACTTGCGCAACACCTCGGGCGTGTCGCGGGCCGGGTCACAGGTGATGAAGACCGGTCGCATCACGGAAGCACCGCCGGCCGCCTCTTTGACCTTGTCGATGATGGCGGCCATCTTGTCGAGCTCATCGGGGCAGATATCCGGACAGTGGGTGAAGCCGAAGTAAACCTATGCGAGCAAAAAATAAAAAGGTCAACCACGAGGAATCACGACCAAATTTCGGGCCCAGCGTACAAAACTATATTTCCCCTTCAGATCCTCGTGCGTGAACTCATTCCCATTGAGATCCTTAAGCACAAACGGACCCCCGACCTTGGGCTTGCCCACGCCCTTGCTCATCTCCGCAATGCGTTTGCGTTGCAGCCGGGCCTTCTCATATCGGAAGTAGACAATCATCGAAGCGCCGGTGATGATAAACAGGAGGGCTGCCTTCCACGAGAAGGGACCGGTCGAGTGACGGGCCTTGATCTGGGCGATAGTGCGCGCTGGCCGGAATGGGGAGGTCGAGAACGAGCGGGTGGACGTCAATGCATGGTGAAGACGATGGTTGGAGAGTTGGGACGACAGCGGTTGCGGCCTTGTTCGGGAGCGGAGGGTGAACGGTGATTGCGAGATTTCGATTGCACTGCGGTGGAATGATGAGAGGGGTATGCGAGATGCTCGGCCCAAAGTTCGGGACCAGGACGGTAGCGAGAGCGCCATTGTTTCTGTATAGCTGGTCTGATTCTTCTCAATCAGCCTGCTGATAATCACGATGCCAAAAGCTCAACCGGCCGGTCCGCGATCAACAGCCCGGCAGGCGATGACCTCCCGATCCGGTTTAGCGCAGAAGGTCCTCGGCAGAACGATGGTCCGTGCTTTATCCCTACACTCTATGTCGATACAAGAAGACGATCTATTGCCAAGTCCTTCAAAGTCGTGGCTGGATTATGAACTACTCTCGAAACTATCGACAGAAGTATGTGCAGAGACTGCCACCAATTCCCCAGAATGGTACAACGGTAGTAAAATCGTTTTCTGAAGCAAAGCCACTCGCTCTTTCGTATCCACGCTGTGCAAGAGAACCAATGGAATCGTGACTGCAATCGGAATGCTATGGATCATGCAGACCTTTGCACAAAGCTAAATTCACGATGAAAAACTCAAAATGCTGCAAAGAAAGCAGCCGTGTCAAGAAATAATAATATAGAAAAGTAGAAAGTGTAAAGGGCGAAAGCAAAAGAAGAGTGAAAATGAACAGAATGTTAAAGGGGAGAAAAGGATGTACTTTGGAAAGCTCACTATAGAGACCAGAGGAAGAACTAACGCCATCATAAGAGAACCGAAAAAAAAAAGAAGAGAAAAAGAAAACCTTCACCTCGGCATGGCTTCACCGTTATGGGGAATATGAACTTGAAGCAAAGCAAATACGCAAATCACAATTAGGCACGATGGGTGATGGTCCCCGTCATGTCTTCTATCAATGCCGGCTGGCTTGGCTCGCGCGACTGGTCTCATCCTCCTCGATCACGTCACTCAGACGCGTTGGATGGCGGTGACGAGGGATAACCGACTCCCACCCGGTCCCGGGACCCCAGCTGGAGCCACTGTAGTCCACAGAGCCATATCCGTATCCATGGTGAGGGGCACCGCTGGTGGCTGGCGCGGACCCGCCATGATCGTATCCGGATTCTTCTTCGATCTGTCCGCCGTATTCTTCACTGTCCTCGGGCATGCGTCGCGTGTAGACCATCCGCCGACCCTGCGCATCGCGACGATAACTTCCGTCGGGGTTGAGCACGAATTCCTCTTCCCCGATCTCGCTGCCTTCGTTGCTCGGGACGTAGGACCGGTCATCGGGCTCGGAGGTGGGTGGCTCCCCATGCAGGGCGGAACCCTCGTGCTGGTAAAATCGCTCGGTAGGTTGCCCTTGCGACGTCGCGGTTTGACCGCCAGAGAAGGCAGCAGATGAGCTCGGGGGCTGGCTGGACGGCTGCTGGGCCGGTCTTCTGTTCTCGGTGAAGGGGTCTGTTTCTGTTGGCGATGCCCGCTGTTCCTCGTAATATTGACCTTCCTCGGTCGATTCGTGAGGTGCCTGTCCGCCTAGGCTTGTCGGACCGGGGCCTCCTGAATAGGGTCCCTCTCGAGTGGGCGGCCGGTTGCTGGTAGTTTGTCTGCTGGGCACTCCCTGGATCATGGGAACGACCTGAACGCCTCCGACAAGAGTAGGCTCACCGTTTCGAAGGGATGCGGTGCGTTCCCGCTCTTCTTGCTCCCGGCGGCCAAGCTCTTCCCAGGCTCTCCTTGCCTCTTCTTTCGAGATCTGAAGTTCCCGGCGCATCTCTTTGACCAGATCCTCCGCCTTCTTGCGATCGGCTTCAGCCTTTTGGCGGAGGGCCAGAGCATCTGCTTTTTCCAGTTGCGCAGCTTTGAGCTGTCTTTCCAGATCGGCCTGGATTTCTCGAGCCCTCTCTTGCTCCGCGCGAGTATCAAAAAACCATCGCTGGAATTTGCGCTCCGAGGAGGCGCGCAGACGCTGCAACTCCACCACCGCATGGAAGAGATTCGCACCGGCTGCAGAGAGATCATTGATCTGGCGAGCCATTTGTTGGTTCAGAGGGTCACGACTCAATTCCTCGTTGTTCTGCTCCAACTTCCGGATCCAATAACTCGTGAGGCCTTCCCAATGCGAAGAGAGGGTCTCCCAGCGTTCGAAGGCGTGGGGGAAGGTGGATCGACGCGGCTGTCCTTGCGACTGACCAGCACTTTGGCTCGACTGGGTAGCTTGGGCCTGGGGACGTTGAGATGTGCTTGGTCCAGGCTGAGGGCCACCTTGCGACGGCGGCGCAGCGCCCCTCATCTGCGACTGGGGTTGTTGCTGTTGCTGCTGAGAGGGGAAAGCGCCTGGAGTTGTCGTTGTTGGGATCGGTTGCTGCTGCGACGAGCTGACGACCGGTCTAGGTTGGCCCTGAGAAACCGTTGACGGTCGTTGTGTGGCAGCACCGTTGCCAGCAACGCGAGGGTCATCCGGCCTCCTCGTGCCGGTGGCCGCTTGCTGGAAGCCAGTCGAGACATTCACTGGCGCGCGCTGGGTCGCAGAGTCACCGGTTGCAACGCCAGCAGCAGCATACTGCTGGGCCTGCATTTGCTGTTTTTGTTCCTGCTCCTGTTGCTGTCTTAATTCCGCTTCCTGCTGCTCTCGCTCGCGGGCTTCCTTTTCGGCCTTTTTCCGCGCTTCGCGATCCCGCCGCTGCCTCATGATATCGGTTGGCGTCCGCACTCCTGCTGGGTGATGCGCGTGGACAGGGACCGGGCCCTGTGCGGGACGGGACCCCCCATTCTGAACACGGGCATTTCCAGCGGTCCCCGACGAGCCCCCGCCACCAACGAGCTCAGACATGGAAGCGTTCAGTTCCTCCTCGTCCGGAGTGAAGGGGAAGGGCTTTCGAATGGCTTCTTCCAATACCCAAAGGATTGCAGAACGAGTCCTGGGAGAAACACGAGTTGACCGTGGGGGCCAATATGATTCGAGCGGGGGATTGAAGGTATCAGGTGCGGTGGAAGCGTCGCCTTCAGTCTCGGCTTCAGAAAGCGCAGGAGCGATGTCGGCGGCACTGAGACCACGCTGCTGTGCGGAGCCAGGAACCGCCGGTTGAACGGATCTTAGATCTGGATTCTGAAGAGCTGCGGCATCGACCGAAACGGCACGTCGGTGGGAAGACGGTCTGGATTCAAAGCGAGGAGGGAGTCTTAAGGGACGGGCAGTGTCAGAGGCGCTTGACGGACGGGGCGGGGCAGGATGAGGAGAAGAAGCAAAAGCAGGATCAGAGGGAGGTTGCGGTTGCTGCTGCTGGCGTTGCGGTGAGGGGTTCGTAAACGTGGACGGGTCGTGAAGGTCGTGAGGATGGTCAAGCCCTCGCGGAGCAGTGGCAGACACGGCGGAAGGCGGCACAGATAACGGAGAACGCTGGGACGACAATGCGAGATGTCACTAACGAGAAGACGTCAAGGACGACGGCACCGCCGAGGGTACCGCTGCAAGCTCCACGACGCACAAGAATCACTGCTGGAGACCTGGCGACGCTGTCGGCATGCGAAGATGGCAATTCACCCGGCGTGTGGAAAGGAACACACCAGGCGAAAGTCGACGTCGACGAGAGTGAAGGAGAGAAAAGGAAGAATGGAGCAATTCAAGGAGCAGCGAGAAGCCAAGGCACGGGGTGGAAGGGAGTTGCTGTGGCTGGTCGAATGGGATGACGCCGTGAGGGCGGGCGTCTGGTTAATTGGGATGGCTGGGCGAGTCGCGCGGGCGAGCTGCCACGGAGCTGTCGTGCGCAGCAGAAACACCACGACCGTGGCAGGCCGTCATTGAGCAGGGCCAGGCGACTCAATTGCTCGCGCCGATGGGACGACCAGCATCAGAAGCGGACTGCGGCCGGCGTGCTGCTGAAACGAGGCGATGGGGTCTGGAGGAGAGCAGGAGTAGGTAGGGCAGGGACGTTGCTGGCAGGGTGGGCTCCGTCGGGGCGGGCTCGGCGCTCCCGGTCTCGCCTCCCCGCCTCGCCCTCGCGCTGCTTGCTTGCTGCGTCGTCCCTGGGCCTGGCTGCCAGTTCAGCAGCCTCTTCTGTTTCACTGAGTTGGCAAGCCCACTGCTGAGCCACACCTGTGGCACCGGGCGGTGATTCTGCCGGCAGAGTCTTGTCCGGCCTCGCAGGTTCCTAAATATACCGACAGCCTCCCGCCAAGCGGCATGGTCGCTCACACCGTTCGGGCAGCAAGCATAAGAAGAATACCTATACTCCGTACACGGGAACACCAATCTCTACCAGCGAAGCGTCATCGGAGGACCTGGCGATGCGAGACCGTACTCGTTACTTGCATCCCGCGAGGATCCAACCCCGCATCATGACCAGACGGAGGAGAAAAGGGCAGAAAAGCAGCGCTCTGTGCACCATCAGAATCCAAAGGGGAAAGGAAGGAAATCGACGTGGACTAAAATGAGACTGGACGCGGATTGATGAGTTGGCAGCGCGCGATGGCGTTAGCAGGCTGCGGTTCCTGGTACCTGCTTACGGAGTATTCGACTTGCGGCGACTCAACGCGGTCTTCAGACATCAGGTATCTATGAGACTCTTCTCATAGTCTTATGTCGTACATCCTCCTGAGGACTCACGCCCATCGGGTTTTTGAATGGGTTGGGCTGTCGCGGCTGGCAAGGTGAAGCAACACAAGCAGCGGCGGAGAATACGCCCATTAGTTCTTATTGGCAGCGGGCCGGGACCAGTCCGTCCCCCACCCCGACTGCTGCTTGCTTGAGACTCAGCAGCCCGACTTCGAGACTTTTCTAGATGAATTGGCTAGATACTCCGTACATGGGAGCGCCATTGTTTGTTTGAGACCTGCGCTGTGCATAGCAGATGTGGTCCCCAACGAATTCGTACTGCAATTGTATTATTGCTGCAGCATCATCGAAAAGAGGCAACAGACAGGTTGGTTGCTAGGAAACAGGTTCTCTAGAACTGTCTGTGGGAGCCGTGGAGGTGGTGTATTTCTGGTGCCTTCCACAACAATGTGATATTCTCGAGATGAGCAGTAAGGGTAGCCCAGATATCGCGGCTCCTGCTGGCTGTCCTGCATATATGTAGAGTCCTCGATTTAGGGATCCGCCCAGCCCGCCAGGCGCAGCCCTTGCGTGCCAGCCCAGCCCTAGCCCTAGCCCTATGTCTGGAGCTGCGCAAAAGGGGAAGCTGCGCCGCCGGGGAAGCCGGGACCAATAATAATAATAATGCAGCAGCCTGCAGCCTACCCGACGGATCGGATACTTTGTCGATACGTCCAGCATCAATCCTTCATCTGCTGGCATGACCAGAATCGCGACGCTGCACATGCGAGTTCAGATGGATGGTTCTTAGTGACCAGCTCCAGCACAGCCATTATTATTCAATAGATCGTGCCCTTCAGCCTTTGTCACCAAAATGCTCATCCAGGGTGCGCAGGCGGCTGATGCACACTGCCGATTCGGGCAGGTGGGTGTTCCCCACCGGCGATCATCGAACCCCGGCTTTGGGGACCTGTCAGATCTGACCTACCGATTACTGACTGGCAGTAAGGATGCATTTCCGAGCCTGCTGTCTTGCTTGTTCCTATTTCTTGTCCATGGCCATCGAGATTCGTTTCAGTCGTCATGGAAGGGCTGCTCCATCGGCTGTGTGATAGGATACGAACATAGTCCTGGGCGGAGATTACGGTGCTCCGGCCCTCCATCCACGAAGTGCCGTGAATCGATGATGATGTCTATGATCCGCCTCGATTTCCTCATCTGCTTGACACGATTGACAATGGCAATGTGATGTCCAGCGGTTGGGATTGTCGAATCTGACGAGTTTGACGCCGCGCAAGCGCCCTCCTTCATCCACCCTGTAAACATGAACAACAGAATGGAGACACTGAAGCTCTAGTCTCCCTAGGTGGTCTCCGCACCTTAACTCGACATGTCAATTAAGATCCAAAAGATCCGCACCAATGGCAATCGCCCTGGCACAACTGCTGCCTTCCAGATCGGGTCTGTTTGTTGTTCTAAACTGCCCACAAACGCGAGAACAACAAGACGCCGCTACTGGCACGATGGCTTTTCGATGAGGGCCATTCAGATTGCTCGTTTGTATGGACGCGTCTGTATACACAAGACGAATCTCGTCTGCTTTGTTTACATATACACTCACGTACATACATGCACAGCCTCTGGAATGCGGGGGTCGAAGTAACCCTCTTGCACAGCAACGACGTTGGGCTGGGAAAAGTTCGGGCTTGCCACGATGCTACTCTGGTGGAATCTCGGCGTCACGGATTGCTCCCAGCTGGCTGGGCCCCATGCCTTGCGAGACTGAGGGGTGCGTCCCGCAGACACTCTGCAGAACCGGCAAGAAGGCACCCAGAATGGAGATCGGAAGCACTCCCGCGGAGAGTAGCGCCGCCTTGGCCTGCGTCCCTATCACCATTAATGGGGATCATGTTTTGGCCAGATTAAGACAGAAGCATTAGGTTCCTTGACTACTGGGCACTAGCGATAGCGGAACGCGCCAATCTCGTCTTGAGGATTACAGTGACGGTGCTTTGTTGTCTAGTATCTTGACGACAACGCCATGAGTTGGGTGTGGTGCTGCTCATCTGCGAGTCGTCTTCTTCGATCTTACGCCTTTGCTGTATTCCCTTCCACTCGTGATCTGTCGGGGTTGACAGGTATTCAGATTGAGGCTTTTGGGCTTGAGACTATGACTTTGCTTGTCCAAAGCCTATGGGTCTTGCTAAACAGGACGTGCGAGAGCAGATAGCCTGAGACAGCAAACCCTTCCGGATTATTTAAGGTTGATTTGATTCCTGCAATAACACTTTAATAGAACTGAGCCTCACGGGTCTCTTTGGGGGTATTCCAAATTGCATCTTTTTAGAGCTCCATCCAGGGCTTGGTCCGAATCGGTCCGGCCACCTCCTTGCTCCCTGGCGAACCCTTCTGGGAGGGCTATCAATCCCCGTCCGGATGGTCCGCCCACCTTGCTGGAGCTCTCCACCCCTGCGAAGGACATGATGTAAGGTCTGATAGGCCGTTGGCGTCCGTGCGCCTGCAGGGCTCCAGCTCTGTTTACACTTCCCTGCATCGGCATGCAGATGTCTGTCTATCAGCCACCTCCAGACTGGCTGGGGTTCTTTGTTTCAGTGTTATCTCCCTGTGTTCGGTATAAACAGATCCTCACCACCCCTGCAATGAAACATTCTCACCGTCTCCTTCGATTATCCCACTTCGCTCTTCTGGGTATCCTGGGAACGCAGCATAGTGACTGACTGCTTCCTATGCTGATCGGGGCGATTGCTGCTGCTCTCTCCTAAGGCATTCTGCATCTCCAAATCCTAGCCCATGGCTGGCGAGTGCGCTACGGTTCCCTGCAATCTGGATGGTTCTGGGAAGCTCGCAACGGGGGCCCTGGAGAACCGCTTGGAACCGCCGCTTCAGTCGAACACAGGAGATTCGCAGCAACGCATAGACCAGTTGATCTCGGCCAAACGCGATCCAGTGCCGGGAGACCCCAACCTCGATCCTTTCTACCTCGAGCGGTCGCTGGAGGATTCGAAGGCATGGGCGTGTCGCACTGTGGACGATACTGATGTGGAGTTGGAGGATCTGGAGATCGAGTACTTCATGTCATACATGGCAGAAGACCGAAAACAGCTGTCTGTCGGCCGCCAAGGACATCCGGTTCACATTCAGTGCGACAGCTATCACGCCCCTTCCGCGCGAGCGCCTGTCTATGCTGCACCAGCACCCTGGCAGAGAACGCCTGTTCATCACAGTCAGAGTTCATGCAGTTCGATCCGGACGGATGCGACTGGTTTGACTCCGGACCTCACCCCGAGCAGTTCATTCTCCTCGACGTACTCTGTGCCCAACTGTCCCGAGGCTGTCAGGAAGGCGACCGAGCAGCTTGCCCTCCACAGCGATCAGGTTCGACGCGAACGCTCCGACAGCACCGCTCGCTTTTACCTGCCAGCGGCCACGCCGCCTTCCCAGTCGCGGGCGTGCACTCGGCCACCGACGCCAGTCGACCGTACCGCCAGTGCTACCCCCCAGGGTGAACCGATAAATCTGTCCACGGAGACTCTCACCATGATTCCAAAGGACCAATCCGCTCCGGCGGCTTCTTCCCTCCGATCGAAGCCGCTGCCCAACATCCCGCCTCTCACCAGGAACCCCAGCGGGCCAGCAGCACGGAAGAAAGCGCACAGCCAGGGGTCGCGTGGGCAGATCGACCCGTCTCAAATTTCTCCTCCTAGTCTCATCAACCCGGTTACAATGGAGCCGCATGCGTCGCATTTCGACCACGCGCTCTTCATTCCGGCCCATGACTGCCCAAGCCCGGTTCCCAATCCCACCGCGCCGTCACCGCCCATCACGCGACAAATCACCAGTGCGTCGTCCAAGGAGCGGCCGTCGACTTCGACATCGGTTGCATATGGAGAGCAGTCGGTGTGGGAGTCGGACTCGGATACAGAGTCCATTATGGGAAAATCCCAATCCCGCCGGGGTCCCATCGAAACGCTTCGGAAGGTCCGAAGCCGGGTGCAACTGCGCCGGATCGCGAAATCAGAAGGCAAGCTGCAAGCAGACATCCGCGGCACATCCCCTGAGCAGGACGACCCGACGCCCAAGCTTCCTCAGCAGCCCTATGTGGCACCGGAGGCGGCTGGCAGTGCCACATCGATCGCGGACGTGTTGCCAGCAACGGCGAAGCAAACATTGCGTCTCGTTGCACCGTCAACGACGTCTCTGCCACGCCCGCAATCACGACACAGCAATGAGGAAAAGGGGGATTACGAAATCAATACCTCTGCCGCGGCAGCCGTCCAGGCTCAGTCCCGACGTCGACAGCGGTCGAATGCGGACGAGACCGTGCCATTCTCGAAAGAAGAGACGAGTGACCGGTATTATCCGGGGCGACAGGGTCTTCCTCGTGTTGAGTCCAACCCCGACGCGGTCCTATCGTTAGACCGGTCCAGCGTGTTCAAGCGTGTCTGGAGGTCGCTGCGGGCTCTGAGCTGCCGCAGCGAACGATGATGGATGACCACTAACGTTATTGACCTAATGCTTTGGTATACGTCCTATGAGCTGTATGAAGCTTACGTTCCATGCTCTTCCACGATCCTTGCAATGTCTCACTATTTCGCCACGACCATGTCTACGCTCGTGCGATGAACGGCATGATGAAGACGAGAACCACGAGTGACGGATCTGTCAGACGACGACGACGTTTACGACGGACCCGGACGACTTTTGACGAGGGTGACCTCATGTCCTATCCTATGACTTGCTTCCATCGTTTGGATGTTTTCTTTTCGTTTTAATGTTTGGTTTGGTTATGATACACGACCGTGACAGCTCACCTCGAGCATCCATTCTTTTGGGTTGGTAATCTGTTTCATGCCGACGCGATGTCACAACGCTACACGCTCCTTTACTACTAATGTATGATTCCTATCGTTTTGTTTCTTTTCGTTGGTCTTGTGTTTGTTCTGTGCTATTTACAACCAATATCGGATTGGGACTGGGGGGGAAAAAAAAAGGAAGAAGAAAAGGGACCTCCCTCGCGGGAAGAAAAAGAGTGTTGGCGCAAGCCTAAAAAAAGAAAAAAAGCACTCACTCATGTACTATCCTATCTCTCGCTGTCTGTCTCTCTTCTTTTTTTTTTTCTATATTTTTCATTCGTCTTGGAGTTTCTTGGGTAGGAAGGAAAGGGGAAAAGGTAAAACCCGGACTGGCAGGTAGATAACACCTAGAATAGCGACTACTAGCCTAGGTAGAAACGAAGCTATTAGTTAGTTAGTTTAATCTTGTCTCTTTACTTTTTCTGGAGGAGTCTCCTCCATACGTAGTCGTCTCTGCATTCATATCCTGTACAGTACATAATGAAGGAGTGAATGATTCTTCCGTCTTACTCTTCCTACTACTACCACTACCACTACTACCTCTTCTTCTTTTTTCAAGATTTTCTCCTCTCTCGTCTTCCCATTTTCCAGGAGTTTATACAGTTGTGTCAATTTTCGTGTCTTTCTCTGGCTGGACAGGAATTAATCTAATATAATCCAAACTGCATTCATTAATTTATTCGTTTGTTCGTTCCTTGAATTGAAGTGTGTTGTATTGCATTTTGTATTGCATTTGTTTATTTTTCTGTTTATTTGTTTGTTTGATTGTTTGTTTGATTGTTTCCTAGGCAAATCAAATACATATAAATGCAGATGTAGAAGCAGAAGCAGAACAAGATCTCGATCATCGATCCGGCTGATCTAGGAGAGTTGGTGTCTCAGTGGAGTCCTGGATCTGGATCTGGATCTGGACCAAGTCTCAATCTAAGACTGAAAAAAAAGAAGAAGAAGAAGAAGGTCGAGTCTAGCTCTTGATCTGCACTGCTGCTGCTGCTGCTGCAGATAGTGGATATGCATACAGTACAGTAAGTTGGTAGCTAGCTAGCTAGCTAGCTAGGGTAGATAGGTACCGCAGCAATGGTAAAAATCTACCTAGGTACAGTACATATACCTACATACGGCCCGTCGTTTCGATCGCATCTATTCATCCATCTACTCGGTGCAAGGGGGAAAAAAATGAGGAAAGCTGAGGTGAAGTGAGATGAGGGATTGGAGGAAAGAGCAAGGGGTTATGGTTATTGATAATAGGTACCTACGTAGGTTCCAGGTAGGTTCCTTACCTACCTATACCTCTTTCGGTGGATATAATATTCTTATTACTTATTAGTTATTATAATAGGTTATTTCCTACGTGATGATTTATTTATTTGTTCCTTCTTTTCAATTATTGTTGATTATTGACTATTGATTTGATTATTGCTTTCTTTCTTTCCTTTCTTTCTTTCTTCTTGCTTGCTTGCTTGGTTCCTTGCTGCTGTTACTTGCAAGATCTAGTCAATAATTGCTTGCTTGCTATAATTTATATATAGAGAGAGAAAATCGAAGCAAGGGTACTGTACAGATATATACCATTCATAGGTACGTGTACTGTACGTGTTGGGTGATTTCCTCTTCGAGACACAGACACGGACGTTGCCTAGGAGAGTGCTCTTTCTTTCTTTCTTTCTACAGTACCAAGGGGAGAAAAAAATAGTTAATTGATTATAATGAATAATGCAAATTCATCATTGGTCTTTGGAACTTCAGCCTCTCTGCAGAGAATTACTCCGTATTCATTGCTTGCATACATGTATATACAGTACCAGCCACAATCGGAAGAACGACTGCAATCTGCAGATGCATGTAGGTGTATGCACGTCGTACCTACGTACGCAGATACATGCAGGCACCTTACACCGCATAGCCGATCAAGATCCGAACCAGGGCAGTACCTGCCCACAACTCTGGAATGTGACAGACGTATGTCTGTATGCACCATGTCTGTACGATGTATGTATGTATGTATGTAAGATGTGCCGCCGGTCGCGAGGCGCAGAATAAAGTAGCATCGAGGGATAGGATTGGAGCGGAGAGATAGTAAATCTTCCGGCCCTGACAGGTGGATCGGCACTAATTAATCGATTTAATGATTGATTGTCTGATTGTTTCACCGTTCCCCCTCGACGGACGTCATATATGTGGCTGCGCTGCACGCAGTTCGGCCGGAATAATGATCCTATCCTGTCTGACGAGACGACGAGATTGTAGAGCTCTCCCACTCCGACAGATTCGACCAGCTTCGCTGCTTTCTTCCGTCTCGCCTCGCCGAATGGAGACCTGACCCGGTGGGCCTGTTTCGGGTCCTTCTGCAGGAACGGACGCTGCCCAGCCAAGCTCGAATAAATCGTCCTTGACGACTTTCTTTGATGACTTTGTTTCAGATACGGTCACCGCTGGAAGTGCTGTACGATTCAGCTCGGTTCCCTAGCGTTGTTGTCGACCTCCTGCTCCTCCTATTCCAGCGACTCCATATTCTCCTCCCATTTCGGCACTGCGACTCTCTTCTCCCATTTGGAGACGACCGCTTCTGCTTTCCTCGCAAGCTGTGTCTCTGGTTTTTCTTCCTCAGTGCCATCCTCCTTGGCAGTCACGTTCCCAAAGACAGACTCCACGCTGAGCTCCTTCACGGCCGTCTGATAGAGCTGTCTGACTTTTTCGATTCTTTTCTCCCTCGCTTCCCTGTCGGCTTCCGATTCGACTGTTTTTGTTTCAGCAGTTCGTTTCTTAACCGGCCCGGATGAAGGCCGCGTCTCCAGCCCCTTCAGGACCCCCTCGAGTATCCCCAGCACCGCGCCCACTCTCAGCCCAAACTGCGCGCCGACGGGGAACCCAGCGTCAAACCCGCGCTGGACATGTTGCGACTTGGAGAACGAGATGCCGTCGCGATATCCAGCCGTGACGTGTTGGCGACGGAGGGAGGGGAGATCAGAGGGTTCGACGGCCGACGGTGCGGGCCTCGCCGGGTCTGCCGTCGTGGGCTGCAAGCCGGATTCTGGGGTGTTTGAGAAGGCAAGGCCATCTCCGGGGGGTGACGAGCCAAAGACATCATCGAGAAGGTTGTCTCCAGCCGGCGTGGCCTGTTCTGGAGCATTCTCCACGTCGGTTTGCGTGGAAGTCATGGTGGTGGTGGGAGAGGGCGGAGTAGAGCCCGCCACCGAATGGGCCGAGCTGGACGGCGACGGGGGCATTGGAGGAATCTGGCCGTAGTCTTGATCTTTGTAGTATTGTCGCTTGTCCTCCGTCTGGGGAGAGTCTCGCGATGCCCTAGAATTTGCCCCGTGAGATGTAAAGTCGGACGTAGCACGTAGCTCCGGTTTTTTTTTCTTTTCTTGCCCCGCCAATGTCATCATGGTGGGGTTCGTCCCCTGGTTGCTCGCGGGAGCGATCCGCAGCAGTACGGAGTTTATCGTTTGAATTGAATTGATTAGGTACTATCTAAGATTCTTACTCCGGTTCCAGTTCAGAGTAGATATAATGTGAACTGTAAGCCCCTTCTTACTCCTAAAGAACATATAAAGTTTTTATATAAATTCTTTTTTAAAAAAAAAAAGCCGAAAGATTCGTATTCTCCACACAACATCAACGCAAAAGTAGCCACCACCATCAAGTGTAGTAGTATCACTTGGAGTTTATATATAGAGAGATTAGTTACAAAAATACCCTATACGTTATGGAGATAGTAACAATTGTATTGCGTTGAAGTGTGCTACTATTGGAGGATACATCCGCAGATATATATATCTTGGGTCGTTTTATATAAATTGTGGAAACTTGAGATTTGAATCCTCGACTTTTTATTTGTACTCCACATCTATGCAAATGATAAAAAGTTTATATACAAAGTTTGTCGTATTCCTAAGACTTTATTTATTTATTTTCTTTTTCTAAAAAAAAAATACAGTGGTATCATACAATCCATTGAGAAGTAACTGATAAAAAGGCGCCAACTTTTGAGGGAACTGGCATAGCCAATCGGCAGGGAATCGTCCCGACGGAACGGATTCCGAAGGTATACTACAGCAAGTTGCTCCGACTTGATATATATATATGAGACCTTATCAGATAATTCCTTTATTCTATTTTATAAAATTTCATAATATCTATGATACCAAGAGTGCTCATCCTAACTGGAAAGAGGAATTTATTCGTCGATTTATATACTATTAAGTACCCCTAGCTATACACGTATAGCTACTCACGTGCCCATTCTGTCGGTCCGACTACAAACAGCATGTCTCTTGGATCAAGTGCAAGAACAAGCAGATACAGACAGAGACTGCTGAAGGCAGCCTTCGTCCTTATTCCAGTTGGTTCCGTTGGTTACTATGGCGTCCAGCGATGGCTAAGCTCCCTCGAAGCTCGGTATCCGCCGTTATCACCGGCCGACGTGACGACTACCACGACGACAGTCCTGCGCACTCCCTGCAACCCTGATACCCAACGTTGTGCATACATTGACGTCTACACCGCGCGTGTACCACTGCGAATTCTACAACAACTCCAACAACGACAGGCCCAGAGAAGAAGAAAAGACGACAACAATGACAAGGACAACCTGCACGTCACGTGGGCAAAGGCATTCCTGGGCAGTCGCGTCATGCGCGCAGAAGCACCTTTTGTCGGGTTGGCCAGCACCAGTGATGACATTGACAGATCGATAAAATTCCTCGCTGTCGACGAGGACGTGTACCAACACGGTTCACTCGCCTTCATCAAGGACCAGAATACGCGGACATCTTCAGGAACTGTCGATAAGAAAGACATCCCTGACGAAGCCAAACCGGCTGAAGGCGTTCTTTTCTGCTGGCACATGCCCGACGAACCCCGGCGATTCTTCGAAACAATCGCCCGCTGGGGATATCCGTGGCGACTGATGTCCGGAGGACGGCACGAGCTGAGCGTGTCGGCTCCGTTCATCCCAGATGAAGATGATCGTCATCAGGACCGGAATAATGAGCCCGTGGTCGAGGTGCGGTTTGCGACCGCTCACGATTACGAGGTTGTGCCGGAGGAAGGGCCTCTGGAGAAGCAGAAGATCATCCCTGTTTGGACGCTGAGACTGCATCGGGCGTATGCGAGATTTTTGCTGGACATGGCGGTCAAGGAATTGATTGCAAGTTCTGAGCAGGAAAACCGCTGAAAGGTTGCCTGAGTTTCTGTGAATTCTTTCGTCCATTGAACGAGTGTGTTATATGGTGAAATTGCGAAGTTTGACCGTCATATTTCTATACTCCACAGCGTATTACCTTTTCACGCAATGAGCGGAATATACCTTACCGTCTATCTGTCTGACCTTATTTCGCTCATAGTTTGATCGTTATACCATATCGTTATACTATCATTCCATTTCCTAGCTATGTGTGGTTTTGAATGACATGGATGGCACGATCGATCTGATAGATAAGGAGTTGTACGGCATAGAGTGACAGTACTATACTGCTATTTATTCTTTAGTTCCACGATTGCATCATTCCAGACTAATGTATCTAATTTGGCGCGTGCGCGGGGTGGTCTGACGAGCTCGAGCTTATGGTGCGGGGCAAATAAGCACTTAAAGGTCAGGTTTCATCAAACTAGCACTTGACATGGTCGATATGAGACACAGAAAGGTAGTCCTTTTAATATAAGTTGGTGAGGGAGCCTTGACAAATCCATCCAGTTGTACTGATTCGTGTATATATCGCACCCCATCGAATCCAATCAGAAAAATCTAATCTAAAATCCAATCCTACATTTAAAGTTCATCGATAATCGGATCTACTTACCGTTCAAGGATGATGGATGATGGATTTCTGCATGCGTGACATTGCACCACGATCACGCAACTCGCTCCGTCGAACGTGATTTGCGAGTTGGCAAGTAAGCAGGTCGTATTGACAGGCCTTGCATCTAGGTATATATAAGCTATACACGATAGCCCACATTGCAGATAGTAACATTCTATTTGTGATATTGTATTCACAAGTTCGTCGATCCTGCACTCTGTATATCTGACGAAATGGCCACAGCCGTCATCACCGCACCACAGCAGCCCGATATCGAGTACGCGCCCAACGTCGAGAAATGGCGCGCAAGGACCCAGCGGCGCCTGCAGACGGAGACTCTGACCAAAGAGCTTCCGCCGGGATTTCCCAAGAAGCTGGTCTCCGATCTCGTCTGGGAAGGAGACGAGATCAAGGGGCGGTATAACTGGATCTACGAGCTGAACGAGGCGGAATTAAACGAGATTGAGAATGCGCTGGAGCACTTTAAGTGTATTCTCCCTCTTGCCGCTTAACTAGTGATGGCGCTGACAGATCTGTCTGATATACTACAGCTTTAAATAAACCTCTTGGATATATTGACCAGGATACCTTCCCCCTTCCAACGCTGCATGCGACGCTGAGGGACATTTCCAAGGAACTTCACGAGGGTCACGGATTCAAGGTCCTCCGCGGTCTCCCTGTTGACAAGCACACTCGAGAAGAGAACATTATTATTTACGCTGGCGTCTCATCGCATATCGCTCCGATACGAGGCCGACAAGACCGTCAATTTGAGGGCAAGCCGGCCGATGTCGTGCTGAACCACATCAAGGATCTGAGCAACACGGCTGATAAGGACCGCATTGGAGCTCCGGCCTACACGACTGAAAAACAGGTCTTCCACACCGATGCAGGCGATATTGTCTCGCTGTTTGCGCTCAGCGTCGCTGCGGAGGGAGGTCAGAGTCAGCTGGCTAGCAGCTGGAGGGTGTATAACGAGTTGGCCGAGACGAGGCCGGATCTGATTCATACGCTGGCAGAAGACTGGCCGTTTGACGGGTAAGGCAGAGCAAGACGACAGACTTCATAAGGCAAAGAAAAGGGATGTGCAATTTCTAACATCATCTTCCAACTCCATATATATATATACTACGTACAGATTCGGAAACCCCCAATACCCCTACCACAACCGCCCTCTCCTCTTCCACCAGCCCGCAACAGCCACCAGCCCCGAGCGCGTCCTCATCCAGTACGCCCGCCGCAGCTTCACGGGGTACCAGGCGCTGCCGCGATCGAAGGACATCCCACCGATCACGGAAGCGCAGGCCGAGGCGCTCGACACGCTGCACTTTCTGGCGGAGAAGTACCACCTGGCGCTCGATTTCCGCAAGGGTGATGTGCAGTATATCAACAATCTGAGTATCTTCCATGCGCGGGAGGGGTTTAGGGATACGCCGGAGCAGCAGTAAGAATTACTCTCCCTCAAGGAAAGAATATTGCGTGTAAGTTTTGTTGCTGATTTTTGTTTTCTTTTCTAGACGCCATCTCGTCCGACTCTGGCTGCGCGATCCCGAATATGCCTGGCCTACGCCAGAACCGCTCAAGTCCCGCTGGATTAATGTGTATGACGACGTGAAGCCTGAAAACCAGGTGTTTCCGCTGGAACCGACGATTCGCAGCGCGAGCGCTGGCGGTTCCAAGCATTCGTCGGGTTATTGAATTGGTACAGACCGCTGGGGCACAAAGAGAAATGATACTTTGTATGTACGTACGAAATTTCGTTAATGATAAAACAGCAGTAGTTCTGGTGTTAGTCCGGGCAGCTTAGGTTACAGTTTCACGAAACATTGCATGTCCTCGACCAACTCCGGGTATATTGCATGTCTCGTCTAAAGGTAGAGCATGTATAGCACCAGTACAACAAACAAGCATCTAATCGATCGCTCGTACCGCTGTCCATCAACGATTAATCTCTATTCCCACCCCCAGACATTACCCTCCACGCCCGCAGGGGAAGCGCCTGCAATTTCAATGCCGCCGGTTTGATATAGTACCAAAAGGTCACGGCGCCGATAATGACACACAGAACATTAGTTATATAGTACCCATCCTGCTCGACGTTACAAGATCCACCCCCATCCTTGCAGCGGTGTTTGTCAGCTTCAAGCACACAGGAGAATGGAGAAGTAACGAGTGGTCCTTTTAGTTTGGCAGGGTCAGGTGGCTCGACTGGCGGAATGCAAGTCGCTTGAGTAAAAAGATCGACAAGCTTGAGGATGAAGAATTTCGGAAAAGTGCCCCCAAGGTTAGAAACACTGCACTCTGTCAGCATAGGTACCAGACGATATCATACGAAGGATACATACGTCGCTAACAGGGTCATGTAGGTTCCTCCAATGGCAGGGTCGGCAATGCGCGCGTGGAAGGCAGAAATAGCGACAAACATGACCGTGTTCATGAAAGTGGACAGCACATGCTCTCCAATGACCACCAGAAGATACCACAGAGGAACCTTCGGCGTAGCAGGATAGATCATCACGGTCGCCTGGGCCACGACGGCGGCAATGAGTCGGCCAACGAACGCCCAGCACCACAGTCTCATGGGAGTATATTGGTTCGACCATTGGCCGGCGTAATATCCCAAACCAATTTCGAACGGGAAATCGATGAGCACCACCAGGGCCATGTTGTCCTGCCCAAAGCCTTTATCCAACAGCTTCAGACTCGTGACGGCGTCGTTCGCCTGAAAGCCAATCTTGGCAATCAGGTGGATGATGATTATCGTCTGGATGTTCTTCAGTTTGAGAACGCTCCACATGCTTCGGTAGACATCGATGATGCTGTCGCGTTCCTTCGTCTTGTCTTCCTTTTTCAGAAGAGCCAGACAAATAGTGACTAGAATGTACGTCCAACCCCAGAAAGTAAGATAGGCTCCAAGAGAGAGAAGACCAGTCTCTCCCTTGGTGGTCCGGAACCAACGATTTGCAAAATCTGGGGAATTGAGCGCTAAGAAAACGGTATATGAAAGGAAATGACCCGCGGTCAAGCCAACTGTCTGGGCCGTGGAGGCATAAGAGATATTTTGCGGCGAAAGGAGCGTTATCGCCCAGCCGTCAACGGCGATATCCTGAGTCGCACAGAGAAAGACGAGGAGAAACCACCACCAGGTAAAACCCCATACACCGGCGCCTCCATTGGCGCCGGCTGCCTTCATCATCTCTTCAATCTGCCCTCCCAGGTAGACCATCGCCAACCCCGAAATCATCTGGATGGGAGTGATCCAGCTCTTCCGTCTGCCGAACCGGGTGCTCCAGATGGCATCCACGATCGGACTCCACAAGAGCTTTAACGAATATGGGTATGATGCCAGAGAAAAGACCCCAATCTGTCCGTAAGAGAGGTGCGGTTTCAGGAGGAACGGGACTGATCCCGTTGCCAGACCCATTGGTACCCCCTGCAAGAAATACAGAAGACACAGAAGGAGAAAGTTCCTTTTGTCATGCTCAGGCAGAGCAAAGAAGCTTGTGTTTTTCATCTTCGGGGTCTGCGGGGTCGGAGGATCGTCATCTAAGGAGAAACTCGACCGGGCCATGACGCGCGCTGCCTGCGCTGCGGAAGACGGCGGCGAGCTGAGGGAGGGGTCTTTCCTCCGCATTTCGATCTGCGAGTTCATGCTGCCGTTGGCGTGGCCGTTCGGGCCTGTTGCAATTGTCAAGCCCGGTGAGGAGCGACGTTTCGATGTGTCACGGTTCTGACGCTTCATCTGTCTCCGTCGTCGATCCGAAGGGTCACCAAGGAGCTGCGCGTTTTCGACTGCGTCCTCGTTCTCGCTGGTGAATTCGTCCTCGTCAGAATACGCGAAATCAGATCCCTCTGCTTCCGTGTTCCTGGCTCTTATCTCGCTGTGGTCCCTGCCTGCTGGAAACGTATCGAGTTCCACGTCTTCCGCTTCGGCGCGTGGCTCACCGTTGTGTTGAGAATTCCGCTGGTTTCCTGCAGGGACATGAAGCGGGTGGGAAGGGCCGTCTGAGGCGTGGTTATGAGCAGGAAGCGTGGAGAAGACTGGGGCAGCAGTATTGATACGCATCCATGTGGCGGGTCTCTGGGAGGCAACCTGGCCTCAACAGAGAAGAGGATAGATGGAATGGATCAAACACCAATGCCGTTGCAGGGCTGGAACTTAAACCGGCTCGAATCCTTGGCAAGATCCGGGTGCCTGAGGACGGTCCTGCAGCATCCAGTCGGAAGACTTCGTGTTTCCACTTGGAATGGTTTCCCGACTGGGCAATCAGGACTTCTCGAGGCTCGACTGAGACGTTTTCCCCTCGATATTATTTCCTATTGCTGGAGGTGCTTCACGCTCCGCAACACGCGATCTGGCAAGGTGGCCCGTTCTGTCGCTTACGTAACCATCCGCATGTAGAAACGGGCCTCGTGGCCGTTCGAAAGGGGAGACACAGACATACAGCAATTGACTCGTGGATTTTCAGGGGATGTGATCACTCACATGAGCTCTCATAATCCACAGGAAATTGAGAATAGACTGATATACAACTACACACGTAGACACAGCACAATGGCTCATGCGCTGGCACTGCGCAGCAGATCGGATTCGAGATCACATGCAGCCGCGACGGATGTGGCCTGTGCGTAGGCAGCGGACGTGGATCTTGTTGCTGTCTTGCAAGCCCAGTTGGTTCACGACATTGCAACTTTGCAGCCTCTTGCACCAGTATTTACTTAGCACCGGCAATGGATCCAACGCCGGATATTGACGCCTCCCTTGAGGCGCTGGACTCGGAGATAGCCAAAATTCGAGCCGAAAGTGAGTTTGTTTTGCACCTCCCAGCTAGTTGATCCGCACTCACCATGTGTTTCCATCACAGTCAAGAATCTCCAAAATAGACGCCATTTCCTGTCGTCGAGTCTTCTATCCTCAGACTACGTCCGGCAGCAGATTCAGAGGGTGGGTCCGTCGTCATCCTCGACAGGAAGCGACGGAGACATATCTCCCCTCGTGGCGAGCGCGGGAAAACATCGCGACTCGAACCGGCATCGCGTCGCCTTCTCGGCCACGACATTCCCATTCAAGGATCCCTCACCGCATTCGGACTCGCCGAATCTCCTGGGAGTGCGCATCGACGTCTGTACGCGCGACGGCAAGTTCGCCAAACCGTACTACGTTCTTCTGAGACGCGAGAAGGGTGGTGACGCGAAGCGACTCGCGGTCCATCGACATACGATACCGGCTTTTATCCCTATCGAGAAGCTTGAGAAGAGGTATCTACCTCGAAGTAGTCGCCAAGACGTGGTGGATGGAGGAGACAATGAGGCGCTGAAGCCGGAGAAGACGAAGAAGCAGGATCTCCCTGCTTTTGTGCGGCATCTACGACGGGAATTAGTCGCCTGGCATCTGCGTCGTGATTCCATCAGGTGGCTCAGGGAGCGCCTCGGATTTTCTGGTGATGATGATGATGATGATGGAGAAAATGCCTCTGAGGATCGAAGACTTGCTTCTCCAACTGCAGATCCAGCACAAATAGTCTCTCTCACGCCGACGTCTCTAGAGGCTAGATACGCGCGGCTGGAATGGCAGGATGGCCGCGTGGGGAGGTTTAAGATCTCCAATTCAGGCCTCGTGGAGCGAGCTGTTGTCATTGGCGACCATGGAAGGGATAAACGTACCGAAGATGCCATGACCGGTGGTGATCGGAGGGTTGAAAACCTCCTTGATCGGCTAAAGCGCAGTAGCCACGGCTGAAGATAAACGAAAAGTGCATGAACCCCGAATCGTATGAGCTAGAGAAATAGCCTCGAAAGCAGCAGGGGCAGGCTTGGCCCACCCACGTCTGCTAATTCAGGATAGTAATCATAACTGATGGATCTGATCGCGAGGACAAAGTGAGAAGGTAGAAAGACAATCTATCCAAGTGCAAATTTGCCTTGTTTATTTTTCGAGGAAATATTATATTATATCTGTCTAGGTAATCTTTGTACTTGTCACATGCTGCTAATAAGATAAAACCCCCCAGGCCAACATTGAATGCAATCTTCAGACGCCTTTGTAAACACAACTGGCCGTAACAGATGCAAGAGTCCAAATAGTATGTATATTCAAAAGATCGAGTCCAATCTGCGGATGCTTCCAGAAAATAATGCAGCAGGTGACCTCAGGTGCAGGAGGGCTGAAAATAAAGAAGAGTAACAAGAAAAAAAAACAATAATGGATATGGGTATCATCAAATAACATTACATTAATGAAATCACAGCCACCTGTGTCAGTCATATGAAAACTTGAAAGGGGCGCCTCCCACATGCACATGCTATATACCTCCAGATCTCCGGTTAGTGCGCAGTCGCGGACGGCCTGTTGTCTACAAGGGGATTATTGAGAGTCGGTATCTCTGGATCCGTACTGCTAAATGATAGCGCCGGCAACGGTCCGTACAGCAGTCCATCCCGCATTTCGAGCTTTTTGCGCAGTATCGCCTCCTCCAGGTTCCAGCGGCGTCTCAGCTTTGCTTTCTTGACGTCGAAGGCCTGCAGGACCGCCTGCTCTTCGCGCTGATGCTCCCTTTCTAGTTCGGCAAGAGCTTCGGAATTTTTCTCGATGAGACTCTCCAATTCCTTTTCTAATCGCGAGATTGTTTCTTGCAATTGCCGCTCCTGTCGGTCCCGAAGCACTTTTAGTCGGGCCTCATGCAGTCGATCCATGGAATCACGATCGAGATACTCCTGCGTCAGCTGCTCCCTCTGGCGACGGGTAATCTTGCGCGTCGGCTGAACAGGGTCATGACCCGAGTCGGACCCCGACGAGGGCGATTGGGGCGGGCTGGGTGTGTTCAGATAGCCTTCCATGTATTTGATGCGGGTTCGAGAATTCCTTTTCTCCCTCTCGAATTCCTTCAGCTGCTCCGCTTCAATAATCAGGTGCCGTTCCTCCATACGAGCCACATGAGCAGCATTCTGCAATCTCGGGAGTCAGTCTATCAGTGGCGTACATACACAGTGAGATTCGGATAAACTCTCACCTGTTCAGACTTAGCCTTCTCCATCCGTTCATTATCCAATTTCTTCTCAGCAATAGCGGCGCTATGTTTTTGCCTCAACGAGTCCAGAGTCTCGTTTTGCAATGCAATAAAGCGCAGCCTTTCCATCTTATGTGACTCGTACATTTCCTTGAGTTCTGGGTTGTCCAAGCTCCTCTGCAATGCTGCCTCATCAAATAGTGGGACCTCCACTTTGAGTATTTCCTCGCCCTCTGAGGTCTCCGTAGGCTCGGGGGTTTCTGCCTTGGTCTCTATAAGAACCGTGTCGACATTTCCCTCCTTTCTTTGCACGGTAATTTGTGTACTCGGAGGCAGGGCCACGCTGGAGGTCGATCGGCGCTTGCGAAACGGAAGCTTACCGATAGCATTGATAAAGCTTGTTCGCTTCCGTCTGGCTGAGCTCGCGGCACTCGACATTGACCCATTGCGCCTTAGTGGGCTGATGTGGGCTAGCCTGCCATCACTGGAGCTAAACGAAGTGAGACGCGTGGACGAAGAGTCGATAGAGGGCAGGCTGCCGGAAGGGACGTTATCGGAGATGGTGGTTTCTGAAAACGAGTGTGCGAGATGGTCAACGGACGTCGCACCGGGAGTAACACAATCCGATAGCGAACTGCGGTCAAGGGAATGGCGTGCAACGCTCGAACTGCGAGGGGATGAAGTGTCCAAAACACCCGACGAAATCGATGCCGCAAACGAAGCCGCGATCTCTATCTCCGGTACTTTGAGTCCCAGCTCGCGCGCTTCCGCGAGAAGCCTTTCTTCAACCTCCTCCTCCGTCTCGCCGTCGGAAAGCCGCAGGACTTCCTCCCGATACCGGTTTTCATCCATTGATGGTAAGAGAGCTTGCCCCGTCCTTGAAGCCACCTTGGAGGATATTTTTCGAGAGATCACAAAGGCAGGACGGGGAATAGGGTGTTATCTGCAAGGCCCTCCTGAACAGCGGCCCCAAAGACGCCCCACCGGCCCGCTGGCGGCATGAGAGAGAGCGCACCGGCGACGGCGACTGAGGTGTTGAACGCGATCACGTCAGATGAGCAGAACCAGCAACTGTGAAGTCGCTGGAGGGCAGTTGGGGATCCTGGAAGAGGATCATGACGGGGGTTCGGATGACAGCGTCTGTCCCTGTCCTTGTCCAATGTCAGGGCTCAGGATCAGCCTGCAGGGGGGAGTTTTTCGGGCATTGCGATTGGGGCTGACCCCTCCGGTTGACGCTGCATGTGACCGCGGCCGGTGGCAGCTTTCCCTGCTAATGCCCACGTGGTTGGTGGACCGTTCCGCCTGCAATTATTTCCACGGTTCTTTTTCATAGAGAGCTCCCCAGGTCTCTGGTTCGTCCTGAAACTGATTCCAGCGCAATAACAGGGACGTTCTGACTGCAGCTGGCAGGCTGTCGAGCAACTACCGAGTATGTTGTGCTTCTGTCCACTGCACGTGCTGCGATCGGCCAGGTGGGGACAGGGCCAGCGGCATCCCGCTATCCCTGCATATTCGGCCGACCCGGTCGTCTGATCGTCTGTCTGATCGCTATTATTATATGCATCTGGACGGAATCGACCATGGCAGGTATCTCCGTAGCACAGCCGTACTCTGTGCAGGAGGGTTTTGCATATATGTGTGCGTCATCGTTCTAATGCCGTTTCGCAGTATCTTGTCATAAGGCTCTCAAGTTACACAGTGCCTGAAGTAGATTGTAACTAGCTGTGTTTCGAAGAGTGGATTATTTAAGCTTCTCATGCTTCTTGGTGGCACCTCGTACCTATTTGGAGTCCATGGCCTGTAAGCTGACACTGTAGTACGCAGTCATGTAGAATCTGCACTTCTACGGACCATGCAATTACGATATCGCTCAAAAATATACATCACAGGGCTCTCGGAGTCTTCTCCGAATCGGACAAGTTCAGCACAACTTGTCGCTAGTAAATTCTGCATTCAATGTTAGAGGGAAGCCACCAGTTATACGTAGAAAAATATATATATATATACCTGAGGTTTCACATTGTCCAGTGTGTGGCAGCAGTCCAGCTCCCCTCGCCATCTTTATAATTTCCACACTGGCATGCTTACTCGATTTCGACCGTATAGACTGATACTACGGCAGGTACATAGTCCTTTGGATTATTGTCAAGAACGGACTCTGGGTCTCCCTGGACATGGTGAAAGTAGAAGCGTTGTGGAATTAACGGTTACGTGCATGTGGCCTGTTGAGCGGGCCTGACGTAATAGGCGGGCCCCCTGGGCGGTAATCCCACACCAAACTGTTTTAAGCACACGCACCTGGCCTCCACCTTTGGCCATCGCCATCGGACTAGCAACGCGGTGTGATTAGCGCCGTTTCAACAGATTCCAGGCTTATCAGCTGCTTAAGCTGTTTAACATCACTCCATGACCGAGATCAGATCAGCGTATTTTTTGCTTGTCTAGTTCTCTGAAATATTCCAATTACGGGAGCACTGTCTCTCGGAAATCTGACGAGGCAGCTGCGAGCAGCTCCATCGCTATCCCTTCTACTAACACGATTGATTGACTCCATCTGAGATGGCGCGACAACCTCGAGAGTCCGATGTACATTTCACGGTCTTCATCCGGCTTCCATTTCCTCGAGGCGACTTTATCGATCCCCCACCCGTGAGTTCTCTCCCACCTCCATGGGCTCCGCAATTCTGACCAGCCCAGGCCGACTGGAACGCCGCCAAAGACCGCGCGCTCTGGGAAATCCTCTCGAGACCTTCAAAGGGAGAAGACATTGATTGTATAGCCACTGGCCCTTTCGTGACGATATGATTCCGCTAACTGCCCTTCAGGGAAGGCAATGTAGGCTTCATTTCTGCAGACTCGCGGGGAACGTTCCGAACAGCTTTCTGACATTCATCACAGCGCTGACGACTTCAACGTGACCCTCCCGTTTCTCCTTCAGCAGGTAGCATGGCTTTACGACCGGCAGTTATCGCAAGTTCGAGCGCAGATGCGGAAAGTCGGCACTACACACTCCCATTCACCATCACCCGCTCTTGGATCGGTATCAGGAAGCGGTGCGCTGGGTGGTCAGGCTATGAAGAGAGCAGGCAGTGGCGGTGGGTTTGACATCAGGCGCCCGGTCATACTTGCTGCATGGCAGAGACGACTGACTGTTACAGGGTCTCGTGGTCCCTCAAGGCTGTCGGCACTACAGAAAGAAACCCCTCCCTCGAGGGTGGAGAGCAGCCCCTCAACCCGTCCTAGAGGTAGTGATTATCCTCCTCTGTCTTATTTCCTGTCTTGTTTTGTTGCTAACAGGTCTCAGGTCCGACATCTGTGCGGACGAGCTCGACAAACACGGTAACCCAGGCCAAGGTAGCAAGAGAACCGTCACCCCAAAGAGTTACACCGGCCGCCGCAAGAGAACGAGAGCCATCCGGCCGAGGAGCGCCCCCCACGAGGCGAGAAAGACCATCTTTGGCCATCCTTCAGAAATCACAAAAGCTCGAGGAGGAGAGTTCGTCATTGTCCTCGTCTGACGAGTCGGACTCGGAATCGGACGATGACGTCCCTAGCAGGATTCCCGGGGTACGGCGGTTTGGCAAATTCTCCATGCACAAGCCTGGTCTGAGAGATGGGCAGGATGAGAATGAAGAGGATGAATCTCCTGCTTTCCTACCTCTCTCCCGAGATGCTCCTCTCAGCACCCAAGGCCGGGATCTCAACGCCACTCTTCGTCTTGAAGAAGACGCTCCCGACACGCACCGGCGACGCGCCACAGAGCATATCCCGCCTTCCAAACAAACGGTGCAAAGTATGTCTCTAAACAGCTCAACTAGCTCTGGAGTTGCTGTCGGGACATCGGAGACGGGAGTTCCTCAACGAGCAGACCGTCCTCCAGGACCGATCAGCCCACAGAGGGCTGTAGGCGCCAAGCGGCCTAGTCCACGACAGCCGGCATCGGGAAAGGAAAGCAGTGAGGAAACTCCTAGTATGGGTAGTAGCTTTAGCGACTTGGATGGTAGGCATTCATTGAACCCTCCTCCCTAAATTCTACAAGCGCCATCTCTCTTGTGAGGTCTCCCAGAACTAACAGATTCCGTCATAGACGCTAGTGTCACTCAGTCCGCGCTGGAAGAAGCGCTCCTGAGCAACATGCAGCACGGTGGCATGGCGAGCCGGATGAGCACGATCAGCCAAGCTCTTCGTAGTCGTTATCTCTGATGCTTTCTGTACGTATGGGCGAATTTGAGCGAATCTGAGTATTTATCTCGGGAAAAGGGAATGATAAGATTCGGGTTCAACTTGGGGGAATTGTGGGCTCAAACTCGACTCTTGTTTGGTCAATTGAAGCTGGATTTGCTCCCCTGTGGATTTCGGGCTCAACCAAACGTCAATCCTTCAGCATTTCATCCCTTCTACTAGTCGCTGAACTGTATAAACGGATTAGTCCGTCGATCTCGGATCCCTATTCTGGATTTTATGTCATCGTTATCAGAGCAATGGTTACTGAGACAGCTTAGTCATTCGTTTTCCTTTTCTGATTGGTTGTAGGTGCCGAGGAATCTGCCCCTCAGCCCCTCCGAGATCGCCCTCTTCAATGCCCGCAGTATTATTACTCCAGGCTCGATGAGAGCATAAGAATGGCCGGTTCCAGGCTGGCGTACGGAGTGGAGCGAAGGATTAGTAACCCGCATCCGAGGAGCATGCACAGTTAAATCGCTTAACTCCGGTGTGCATGTATATACATAGAGACCAACGAATTGAACAAGACAGACCTTTATCGTTGAGTAACAAGCACCTAATCCAGCTAGGTATCTACCAATTTCAACCTTGATATCTGTACTTGCCGCAAAAAAACTAGGTTGTTGGTCCGGATGGAAGGAACATCCGCCGTCAAAAGGATCTACACCTGGAGTTCCACTATCTACGGAGTACATTTCATCACTCCCTTCTGCCCACGGCAAGCTATCCTGTACAATTGCGAGCTCCCAGATCCGTGTGCTGACTTTTTTTCTTCCTCTCCGAGTTAGCGAGGACCTAGCCACCATTTGCGTGGGACTTGTTTGATTATTGATCCTCATCTTCAGCGTCGCCATTCGCCGGATTTCTATGACAATACCTTCCGTCGTTATATACAGCCGCACGACGATTACTAGGTAGCAGCTACTGACTGCAACTTGGGGTGAGTCTCTTGAAAGCTCGACTTCCAACAAGGCGCACCGTTATCGTTCCCCATCTGACAGGCGAGTTCTTCGAATCGACCACTAACCACGACTATCATAACAGAGTGTCCATTCTTACAGGGTGTTGCGAGGCTCACTCAGATTGCATCCCGCGGTTTGTTGCCTGAACGCCTCAGAGGCGGTCCTCAGGCATCAATATTCTCAACGTAACATTACGTTTCTCTCTGTACAGCTGGGACCCATTGGCCAATCGACAGAGCAATTGCATATCCTCTGTGTTTTACTGGAGCTAGATCACATTATTTATATGCTCTTTTACCTGGTCTTATTTTTTGATCCAACATGTCTGAGTCCGCTACAACACGAGAGCAAACTCCAACAGAGGCCGAGTCGAGTTACTTCAACAGTTATCCCCCACCGAAAGCGCTTAAGAACCATGAAGCTCTTGCAAAGGCCTTCATTGAGTACCATGTGGAAGCCAATCGAAGGGTCGTGCTGGTCACGTCGGGCGGAACAACCGTCCCGCTGGAAAATCAGACGGTCCGCTTCATTGACAACTTCTCTGCCGGTACCCGAGGAGCGACTTCTGCGGAGTACTTTCTCGAGGCAGGATATGCGGTGATTTTCCTCCACCGGCAGTTTAGTCTCCTGCCTTACTCTCGACATTACAGCCATTCAACCAACTGTTTCCTCGATTTCATGGACGAGGCCCCATCCGATTCGACCTCAGATCAGGGATCTATTGTCGTCCGAAGTGAGTATCAAGATGCGATGCGTAATGTCCTGCGCAAGTACCGCTACGCGAAGGAAAACAACCTCTTGCTCCTTCTTCCCTTCGTCACAGTCACGGAGTACATGTTTGAGCTGCGGTCACTGGCCAACTTGATGAAACCTCTGGGGTCCAATGCCCTCTTTTACCTTGCTGCGGCGGTCAGTGATTTCTTTATTCCTCGCCACCGCATGGCAGAGCATAAGATCCAATCGTCCGAGGTCCCTGTGTCGGATTCGGATGTCTACACGGGATACAACGAAGATCAACCGTCGCACCGTAGCAAGAAACTCATCATCGACCTGGACCCGGTTCCTAAATTTCTGCACCGGTTGGTTGATGGTTGGGCGCCCCACGGAAGCATGATCGTGTCATTCAAGCTTGAGACAGACCCCAACTTGCTGGTCTACAAGGCGCGGACATCGCTGCAGCGGTACTCGCATCACCTGGTCATCGGAAACTTGCTGTCGACGCGGAAGTGGGAGGTTGTCTTTGTCACGCCGGATCCACCTTTTGAGCGCTGGATTCGCGTGCCCAAATCGAAGCGGAGCAAGAGCATTTCGGGTGCGAAAGCTCAGGTTGGCCTGGCAGAAGGCAAAAAGCTGGATGAAGAGGAAGAGAGTCATACGCAGGACGAATCGTCTTCTGATAAGGAAGGGATCGAAATTGAGAGCTTGATCGTGCCGGAGTTGGTGAAGATGCATACGCAAATGATCGAGAAGGCACGACAAAATACGCAGTGAATGGCGGGTCCAAGAAAGAGATTTTGGCCAACACATCATCAGCTATTGATTATATGATATGTAAGGACTGCGATAGAGTACACATCATGAGAGGGAAACAAAAAGAAAGGAATAGTTTTGAATACATGAATGTTCGAAAGAGATAGTTAGCGATCATAACTTACCCATAGATTCCACCAAATCAACGCCAGTGCTATGCTATGCATGAGAGCTACAGAATTTGTGACAACAGCAAAGACTTCGATAAGTGATCGAGCGACCTTTCGAGCAGCATTTTTTTTAATCACATCTCTTATATATATAATAGCAATGATTGTAGGATTTGTCCGACCCTTAGTCCCAAACTGCTTCGTCGCAGACACCCTTAGCATTCACGGTGGCATTGATGCGTTGCACCATCCACCCGGACTGGACACCGGGCTTTTTAATGCCCAGCCTCGGCGAGTTGGACGTGAGACATTTGGGCAAACCGTCTTCTTCTTCGCTGTGGGTGAAGGAGTACTGCATGCAGTCCGGGTCAAGACGGCATCGCGTCTCGCAATCTTCGACGGATGCGATTTCTTGCTGCTCGTCCAACGAGAGATTGTCCCAGTCTGTCCGGGACCCGATCGTGATCTCGGGAAAGATGCGTTCTCGAAAGACGTCCGAGTGTAGAAGGAGCCCGTGTTTTCTCTGTTGTTGTCGATCTGTTAGCAAATTGCTTTTGCGCATGGATGGAAGGCGGCATTTCAGGGCAGTACGATACCTTGACAAACCAGTCCTGATCGAAACGCCACATCTGCTCGACGTCGAGCGGGGTCAGATGGTGGAAGCCCACGATGGGGTAACACCACGGCTGCCGGTAGAAGGCGTTTGTGAGCGGTTCGACCTCGCCCAGGCGCGAGTTCTGCAGGAGCGGCCACGAGAAGGTGAGAGGGACGCCGGCGTCGGCCAGCACTTTGCCCAGCACGCAATCCCCCGCCCAGTGGCCGTCCGTGTACTCGTCCAGCTCAGCAACCCGCGAGCGACGGTATTCGGACACCAGTCGCATCGCCGGATTGGAAATGATGAAGCCAGAGCCCCCGTGCGCAAACAACACGTCTGCGATCTGCGTCTCCGTTCCCAGGTAGAGAGGCTGGTCCGGATCCAGCCGGGCCAGCCAGGCCATCAGATTGGGCCACTCGATGTGAGTGTCTGCTTCCATGAACACAAACCATTTGGCGTCGGGCTTCCTCTGAAGTGACTCGTCGATCATGGGCAGAAACTTCCACTTGTCCAGCTTCCAGCCGGGATTGTTGGGCATTCCAAACGCGCCGTTTTCTTCCTGCGTGTTGTCGCTGGGCAAGAGACCCGTTCGCCCGTACAGTTGCAGACGATTATAGAGATTAAAATCCGGGACGTTCTGTTTCACCTCATCGTCGACGCTACGCAAGACATCGTGTACCTGGACGCCGCCAATTTTCTCGGCAAAATCGGAGAAGATCACGTAATGTGGGATACAGCGAAACGTCGTCCTCAGATGAACGGGGACTTTTTCCAGGGCCTCTGTCACGCCGGTTTTCAGCACTACCAGGACATCATCGATGCCCGGCATGGGAGGACACAGAAAGTCGCCATCATCTTCGTGAGCTACAGTGTTATCTTGGGCAAAGAGACTCCATTGCGGGCCCCTCAACAACTGGAAGAGAATCACAAAGCCGAGCAGGGGAGAAACGAGTGAAATCCAGCGGCGCGACCGACGGCGGAGAGGAAGCATGAGGCGGGAGGAGCGGCAGGGCCAACAGCGGTGCCGGAGGAAAACATTAGATAGGAATACCGAAGGAGGAAACCAAGTAGACAGGAAACGGAACGATTTATGAGCAGTTGCGACGCATGTTTCGAAAAAAAAAGAGTAGTTTTGCATGCGACTTGTCGTGCGTGGTTGTCTTGAACGAGGAATTATAGCTGCTGAGCTTTTGGAAGCACAGACGCTGATCGACTTGCCGGGGATATTTAGAGCGGCTAAGACTGCGTGTCCATGCCCACCGCGCCCGTCCCGAATGGCTGGGCGCGGGCGGCTGCGGATGCCATCATGCCAGGGGCCAGGCAGTGGTCCCTAGGCGTCTCCCCAGCTGCTGTCCGCGACATTGCTGAGCGCTGACGTTACCGCATTCCTCTTGTCAATGTCCACTATTCCGCGGTGCTCCCTCCACTTCGTTACAACTTATGACCATCAGTTGTTGGCAATTCCAGTTAGAAGAATATTCGCCGTGATACGCCGTCAAGGGGTGGCTAAGAAGGAGCCATAGCGATCTGCAGATCGTCGCGACTCGCGTGGGAACGCCTCATCCGTGGCAGGACGGACGGAGTACGGAGAGGGAGACAAGAGTACGGAGTACATTATCCCATGTTCGTCTATGGCCAGGTTATGAGGCAGAGCACTCCATCGAAGCGTGCATATTATAATTTATTTATAACAACATCTCATCTATTTCCAGCGATAAACTACGAACTATCAAATCAACCTGAGGCCAACAATTCAATTCTTTTGAAACACGGCACAGACAAGGATAGCCGCCGTTATTAGACGGTTGGAGTCTTGGCGAACGCATAATCCATGACTTAACGCCAGGTTACCAACATACAGAGTACGAGTCCCTAATAGCTGGTGACGTATGTCCTACTCCGTACTTTACCTCTCTAGCCTAGGTAGGTAGGCACCTAGGCAAGTTAGGTCCACCTGCACACTGTCAGTCTTGGTAGGTTCTCCGTATCCATACCTAGTACGAAGTATACTTAGAAGTACGGTAGTACCAACCTAACTGTGGCGTCGTCCATTTACTATTTTTCAAGGTTTATTTCTACCTAAACTAGGTAGGTAATAGTTCTTAGGTAGCAGGGGTTTGAATGGGGGCGGAGGTAGGTAAGTTAAGAAAGAAGCAAAAAAACGAAGTTTGAACTTTTTTTTTTGACAAATCCTTAGGCTTAGGTTAGAACTTTCCCGAAGGTCTAGACTTGAATGGACTGACTGCCACGCGTAGTACATACGGAGTACGACCTCACTAGTTAAGTTGACAGCTAGTCTAATATTAATCCATGTCTGATTTCTATTCTAAGAAAAGAAACATGTTGCATGCAACCTGTACTAGAACAACTACTATTATTGAAAAGAAAAGAAGAATTTCAGTGTGGAGGAAGAGAGGGAGGGAGTATTCTGTATGAATGCAGTATATAAATAAATAAACGAATAAATTAATAAATATACTATTAACTACTGAATAAATATATATACACGATCAGTGATGTAACTACTGGACCCTGTACTGTACAGCAAGTAAGTAGTAGTAAGTAGTACTGTAGTAGTACTCCGTACTGAGATCTCATCTCCGCCCCCACACGTGGGCTTACGGACGTCACACGCCACACGCTATACGCTCATCCTCTTTTTATTTTGTGTGTGTACTGTACAACCCTTCAACGACTCGCTCTGTTCGTTTAGGCTTGAAGGCTACCTAGGCTTACTATTGCCTACATAGGAGAGACACTATGAAGCCTATACCTAAGGCAGGCTATTGGAGCTCAATAGCAGATCCATTCACTATGAGAGATGCTTGACAAAACTTCGAGGAGGGACCCGGTCCATACATATGACAAACCATGGACTTCCCCATGTGACTTAGAAAGAGATATCCATATCCCCAAACAAAAGGTCGAAGGTACGACAGCATTGTACTGCGATACCTTATCTCATCTTTCGAATCATAACAGGAACCCTGGCTACTACTTCTAATTATTAATGCTATGGATAAAATAAAGATGCTTATAAGGAGTAGTAGGAGGTCCTATATATATACATATATACCAGTTTGGTACCCAGTATATAAGGTAACCTATATTGGCAATTAGGATGAGCCTTGGACTGATTTTAAGTAGGCACCCAGTATGTAATGTTCTAGATGGAATTCTACTGCCAAAACTCCCTTTTTTTTTTTGCTATAGAAAATACGTACTGCTTAGAGGACCTCGCCATACGGTATACCATTAAAGGTGAGGACAGTGTTAGTCACGTAAAGACATATGGATTGCGCGCTGTATGTACTTGCTTCTGTTTTTTTCTCCTTCGTGCAAGGATTTGATTTCTATACAGAGCCGTTTATAGCAATTGAATTTAACCTGCCTTATAAAGGAGGAGTACAGAGGAGACAAAAATTAAAAAAAATCGTAAGGATATTCAGGAATATCCGAACGAACGCGGAGGTTGAAGCTGCAAACCTTGCGGTTAAGACCGCACGCTGCTGTCGAATCGAGGTAGCTAGGCAGATACTTGATTGACAGTGAAGGAGGAATTGCGATATTTAAGGGAAAAAAAAAGGCCTCTGAATATAACATAAACACAGATAATGCCCGCTTGGCATAACCCGTCATGCTGGTGATAGCACAGGACAGGGTATTAGCTAGGTAGAAGCATTCAGCTTTATTTCCTATGACTTTTGGAGCCAATATATAAGAGAGTTATTTAAAATACTTAGAATAATATCTTTGTGTGAACTCGACCTCGCGCAAAGGGTTTCGGAAGGCATAATCCGGAGTACAATGAAGGCTGAGAGGGCAACTTGCAGAACCTAACAGTCTAGCACTCTGTAGCCCGCTGCATGCAATTTGTGCTATCATCGTGATTTGCCAGGCCCGTGTGATTGCTGCAACATTTCTGCAACCAGAACATAATGTATGGTAACAGCGCGCATGTATCGGCCAATGATCGAGTTTGAATTATTCACTTGCGGCTCAACAGCTCTCCCTCCTGTCCATACCCGCCTACCTACACGGTAAAGTATTCGGGTGTCATGCTTGGAGGGAAGCGGGATCTGGTTGCCTCTAGTTGCCTCGCTGCTATCCAGGTCAATACACGCGTAGCCTTGTTCAGATAAATACCAGGCTTGAGGGAGGGTCGGTGGAAAGGACGAAATAGTCCGCAAAAAAAAAACATCTTATCTCGTATGAGCTGCCAGATAATGCCTATTCCAACAGTGTTCTGAAAAATGGTTCTCGAGTACATCCCGACATATCGTCTTACTCCAGAGACACTGCAAAAGTACTTGGAGCAACTGTTTCCCAATCATGAGATCAACATCAAGGTTAGTACTAGCTTGCCCAGCGCCCCGCTCTGTATACACAGCCTCAGCCTGGTTATGTTGCCAGGGCATTATTATTGTTCACAGCCTCTATGCAAAGTAATTATGCCTAACTCGTGTGCAAGACAAACACAGCCGATCAATATGTTGTCAACCTTCCCCAGAGCCTGACTGAGGTAAGCGGGCGTCTTCTCTTCGGCGGATCTCGTCAATGCCTGTTCTCACGTCAATGCAGGAGCAGCTCCGTTACATCCAAGAGTACCTTCTCACACCGCGCAGAAGGACGTGAGTTTTCCGCAGTGCATGTGCATCACTCGGCATCCCAGTATAATCATTTCACCAAACTGATAAAGAATTTCTTGCGTGGAATTGAGCTGAAGAACAGGGGGTAAAACTGGCTTGTCTTTGTTCGTGGGCATTGCTGATCGATGCTTTTCTATGCCGCTCGTGTCCATATCTCCCTGCCTGTATCGATAGCCTAATATTACAAGCTTCAGCTGAGAATCCAATCCCTGAATAATAGTCGCGTTACATTGCCCCCGCCGTGAGTGTGCTTTAGCGTCATGCTTCTTGCCGGGAACAGTTCAAATCCGCCTTACAGAGGCTTGCGTTCCCTCTGGCCTCCTTCTTCGGGCGCAGAATTAATATGAAATTTTTCAAAGGCCAACAAGGAAGGAAATTTTGCTTCGCCTCTCGAGGCTCTTACCACTGGGCGTTTGCAAGTGATTTTAGATCTGATCAACACTAACGCCGGCTTTGCGCACTCCGTGACCGGTTTCGTGGGGAAAAAAAAAGATCTAGATCATAGCATGCATCCCTGACCGGACCCTCCTGCGAGGCCGTGTCTGCTGTGCACGTTTCATAGAGCACGTCTGGGAGAACTGCGGCTCCGGGCGGCGAGGCATTCTTCGGTGTGGTATAAGAAGGAGGATTCGAAGGTAAGTTTATCCTAGAAACACTGGCTAGAAAAAAAAAAGAGAATCCAGTTTCCGCACTTAAACGACCACGAAATCGAGTGTCGAAAATGGTAGATCAGTACGATAGACTCCATGCAGCCTGTAATGCTGCCGACACCTACCCCAAGAACCTCATACGCACCCAAGCGTTTCGGCATACCCTGCAATCATATCGAAACCGATTACACGAGCAACAACAACTGCTCTTCGATCCAAATCCTAAGTATACGGTAGTCGATCTGTGGGAGGCGTATGATGGCCAAGATGGTTCGTGCTGTGCTGCATGTATATTGAAGTCTTTTTTGAACTGACCAAAGGCAAAAAATAAGCATTTCATCCTACCAGCTGCAAAACCGTCGACGCCCTGAGAGTGCATTTTGAGGTCAATCGCAAGGATCCGCGTTGTCGCCATGTGTACGTGAATCGTTGTTCTGCCTCCTGTGAAGTGAAACTAACTTGGTGGGCAGGTTCATCCAGGCAGAACACTCCAGGGCGCCTCTGGACTGCTCCATGGAGATGTTCGTCTACCTCCTCTCCTTCCTTCAGGTAATGGCGCGGTTCCTGGACCTCATTTTTGCATTTGGGAGACAGTGGCTTCCCAAGGACTTCCATTACACCGCATTTCGCCACGAAAACTTCCTGGATACGCTGGAAGCCAAGAAATTCGAAATTCCGAAGCTGGGCCGATCTGGACGCGAGATTCGACACTGCTACAACGTTTGGTCCGTTGAAAGGTCATCAGCCGGCGGATCGCCATGGTCGATTCGACAAACGGCTGTCTACCACTCGTTCGACATGGACACCGGCAGGGCACTGTGGATCAATGTCAAAGGCAATGACCTCATGCAAAAGAGGATCACAGAGGCAACTAAAACCTGCAGGCGACTACAGGCTGGCTCACTCACAGACCTCCGTGGGTCCTTTGCTGCCACCCTCGTGACTCACCTCATTCTCTTCGAATGGTGTGGTGAAAACTGGCGGTCGTATATCAGCAGCTTGGAGAGTGACCTACGAAAGATCTTGAAGAAGGTCAATAATGCACCTATCGACGATGTTGAGCGTGCGCTTGCTGTTAATCCGAATGCTCTGATCCAGCCTCTGACTTCGATGAATAATACGTTCCCAAGCAGTACGCCTTCTAGAGCCAACTCCTTCTCAAAAGGACATGCATTCTCTAGACAGAGTACCGCGACTGACAGGTCCTTCGTCTCAAACCAGTTCATGTCGTCCAAGCAGCGAGTTCTGAGTGGCTTGACAGCCACCACGGCCGGCTCAGGCACTGGGAAGCAGAATCGACAGCCACAGTTGCCACAGTCACCGGTATCAGAAAAATCAGTGCGACCCGAGAACGGGGAGCAGGGTGATGATGGTGATGGAGAGGACCGTTTCGGAGTCCTCCAGCAGTTCTCATTCAAAGAACTGCAGCAACTCCATGACATCGGCGCTAATCTTCACGAGGCCAGCCTTGTCATGAAGCTGAATGCGGATGTCTTGATTGAGGTACTCGAACACTACAAAACCCTGACAGAGGCTGTCGGGTTTCCAGCAGCGATTAAGGATGGATGCAGCGAGGGGATATCGGAATTCTTTCAACGCGTCAGGAGCATCGTCCGGGATCTCAAAATGGAGCAGTCGCGCATTGAAACATTGATGCACATGCTGGAAGATGGAAAAAGCTTGGTATGGAACCCTGGTGACCGATCCCCCTGCTAAAACCAACTGGGACTGAAAAATTCGTCAACCATTAATTAGTTTGATGGGATTCTGCAATTTCGAAACATGGAGATCAACAAGCTGTTCGCGGTGAACGCGCATCAAAGCGCCCAGCGGATGGAGGAGATGACGCGAGACATGCACGAGTCCACGATCAAGATGGAGCAAGTGACGGAGAGCATGCACACAATTGCGGCAAAGACGGAAAAGGATACGGCATTAATGCACATCATTACATTGGTAACCCTGGTGTTCCTGCCAGGGACCTTTGTCGCCGTAAGATTCGGGTTGCCGTTGTATTCCTTGCGTAAGTTCACTACATCTCTGACCTCCAACCAGACCATCTTCGGCAGCGGGTTGTTCCAATGGGACCAGAATCACCCGTTGGAGATGCCCGTGTGGAAGCCCGAGTTCTTTGCTTTATTCGCGAAAATTTGCTTCCCACTGATGGCAGGGACCCTTTTAATATGGCTGGGGGCATATTGGTGGGCCTCATGGAGGCGGGGCAAGAAGCAGGAAGCTGATGAAGAGCAGCTGCTGGTTGACGGCGACGAGCATGTTCAGAAGGCATAGGGTGCTGTGTGTCGATGGGATCTATGCAAAGGAGCGTCAGGGGTTTGTCACCGCTATTCTCGTAGTTATTGTAGTTACCTATAGAGGACCAGGATATGGCGGTAGAAAAAGTTCCATGTCCGCCCCAGCCTGCCAGGCTCAGCTCATCATTTGCTAGCGCTGGTACCTGAACAAATCGCATGATGTCATGCTGGTGCGGATTGCAATGAATCGGGCCTCTGGAGTCTGCCTGCGCTGCGAGAAGGAGGCTGTGCGAAGCGCTAAGAGGTCAGCACGCGATGCTTAGCAGGATGATTGCCGTAGTAGAGTTCCACTTATCGATATCGTATCGTATCGTATCTCTGCCTGTGGAGGCGCTGCAGGTCCGGCGCATTGCACTGCGTATGGTCGAATCAGTCGTGCAACTCCTCTTATAGCCTAAATCCTCTGCCGGCTGGCGATGCTTGACGCTTTTCCATCAACCAGCCACGGTAGCCTGGCCCTTCCTTCTGAAGCAGGCTGCGTGACTCGCCACCAGTCGCCTCGCCCATCGCGGTTTGCGAGGCTGAAGCCCCCCTTTCACCCCCTCCAGTGCCCGGTCGCTCATTTGTGGGATTGCGGGATTCCTTCTCCTCAATTATTTATCAGGGAATCGTCGCCTCTATTTTCGCAAGCTGCATATCTGTCACCACACGCCATTGTGGTCTTGTGGTAGTTGTGACGAACAAATGCTTCCATCCGTTGCAGACCTTCCTCGGTGTTCCCTCTAAGAAACGCCTACGAGTCTGACGCATTGTTTGGTTTGCTGACCAGCGTCGTGCGGGACGGGACCATGGCCACAAACAACTCGCCTTTCATAGACTTCTTTCACTGGGTGGACAAGCATAAAGTCAAAGGCATCGATGGCTCCGGAAATCCAGCACACTACGTTCCGTACGCAGAGCTCGAACGGTATTGGCAGCCCGACAGGATCGCCATTGTCCTCCGGTCATTCAACTACAACAGGCCGATAAACGTCGTGATTAACGAGGTTATTCGACGATTCCTTCGCATCTTCTCGATCCTGGTTTATATCTCCCGACCTGGCGCTCCCAAAGTCAGCTATATCCAGCAGTTCTGCAGATTGGATCTCGATGACTACAATTTGCCATTCATGACCAAACCTCCCGCATTTTCGGAGGCGCCAGACGGTGAAGAAACCTTCAAAGACTTCCTTGAATACCAGTTCCGCTTTTGGCCGGTACCGTTAGACCCCAAGATGCACATGAAGCGGCTCCCTACCCAGTGCGTCCTGCCAATCACATTGGAAAGAACGCTCTCCGGTCGTAAGAGTGACACGGCTGTAATAAAGAAGTGCGTCTTACAGCCTTCCAGCAATCTGACAGTTCCTGGGGTAAAGCTATTCCTCCTCAGAGAAAAGATGTTGCCAGATGCTGACTGATGTGACTGTAACAGGATACCATTGTGATGAAAGAATACCGAGAAACTGAATTAGACTTCTCGTTTTCAAATGAGGTGGAAGCATATACTGTTCTGGAGAACCAAGGTGAGATGGAGAAGGCCTCAAAGTACTTTCTTAGGTACTACGGGTCGTTCATCCAGAATGGGAAGGGATTCATTCTTCTCGAGTACGCCGACCAAGGCAGTTTGCTGGACTTCTTCCGCAAGAATCATCTGCCCCACGAACGAGGCGAGCTCCACCGCCTATGGAAGAGCCTGTCTTCCAATCTCTTGCGGGGTCTTGAGATGCTCCATAGCCTAAATGAGAGAGTGACGGAGGATGTCCTGCGAGGCATCCACCAGGACTTGAAGCCGGCAAACATCTTTGTTTTCAGTGGAGAGGATGGCACTCCGTACAGCTACCGCTTCAAGATTGGCGATTTTGGACTGAGTAGTATCAGTCTGGTAAAAGCCAAGGGCAAGGAGATGGCGGGTCCCGACAACAAGAGCACGAAGATGTATGGCGCCCCGGAGCTCACCAACTATTATCAAGACCTAGCACATCTCGACAAAGGTGTGACATGGGAAGTGGACATATGGTCTCTGGGATGCGTACTCTTCGAGGTAGCGGTCTGGGCTACCTGTGGCGAACGGGGACGTGAGGAGTTCCTGGAGAAGCGGGAGCGGGATACCGCCAAAGTACCGCATCACCACGCCCAAGGCTACGGTGGCTCATTCCATGATGGCGAAAAGAGGATTGGAGCGGTGGATGAGATGTTTGTGACGATCGTTGAGAGGCGACGCGTCTTCGATGATTTGACTGAACCCCTGGCGCATATTGTCCTGGAGGAGATGCTGCTGCCAAAGGACAAGAAGCGGCTCAATGCGTCACAGCTTCTTACGCGCTTCCTGAGGAAACTGGACATTCCCCCTTCGGCGTCTCATAAGCAGAAACCTTCACTTGAACCGCTTGAGATTTCGCCTCAATCTCGAGAGAATGGCGCTCAGCCTTCCGAGACTGACCCTCGATTTGTCTCTTCGCCGCAGTCAGCCGGCGTTCGTTCGCCGGACGGTTATAATAGCCCGGGTCCAGTCTTTGACGGAGATCCTGGGCCTGCAGGTCTACGTTTTGGACAAACCTGGCACAGACACGAGATGGATTCGTCAGATTGGAGCCGCGATGATGTACTCGGCGCACAGGGCGCGGGCAATCAGAAGTTCATGCCATCAAACTTGACGTCCACACTTCCACTTCCACATGATCAGCGTCCATCTCATGTCTCAGCACTGCCAATTCAACTCAATGGTGCTGCCGATTTGCCATACAGACCGCATTCAGATTCTGACTCAAATAGGTCAGAGTTGCCAACTACGGATTCCCAGGTTACTCGATACTTGAATCATGCACCTCCAGGACCCGTATATCCTCCGACGCCACAGCCAGGCCTGCTACAGCAAAACCCGGTGCAGTATGGATCCCCTCGTCCCGAAAATGCGCTCCCAGTTCCAGCGCAGTCATCGCGGTCGGGGAATCCAACACCTGAAGACACAGGTCAGGCGACAACCGTGCCACCCAGAGAAAGCCGACGAGCCCAAACCGCTACGACACGCGAGTACCCAATGACGAGCGTCGACCAAGTGATCACTTGGATCACCAAGAAGAAGAAGAATGATAAGAGGAATATCCATACGGACCCCATGCCCGGCCAGGTCGAGGCTCTCCATCAGCTGAAAAACCGCGAACAGGTATGTATGTCGTATAGCCTTGGGAACTTGTCGAGAGTGCTAACAGCATCGGCAGATTTTCGTCATCGATGACTCGACGTCAATGAGGACACATCACTGGAACGATGTGATTCAGACCTTCAAAGCGCTTGCGTACCTCGTCAAGTCGGCCGACCCTAACGGCATCGAGCTGTTCCTCACGTCGATGCCGCAGAGGGGCCAGAAGGCACGCAAAGACACGACGAAGAAGCTCATCCGGTTCTTGAAGGGTTGCGCCAACCAGTCCGCACTTGGCAATTGCAATATGGAGGACAGCCTAGGTCAGATCCTCGAACGGGTGAAAAGGAACCTGTCGTCGCGCGTCAGCGTCTACATCTTTACGGACGCGGTGTGGGAGCCGTCCGAGGAGATTGTCTGTGGCGTCGATGTGCCAATCCGGTCGCTCGTAAAGGAGATGGAGAGGCGTAACTTGCCGCGGACGTACGTGTCGCTTCAATTCATCCGCTTCAGCGACGACGAGATTGGGAGGAACCGCTTGCGGTATCTTGACGATGATCTGGGAAAGGAGCTCGACTTGTGAGATTTTTTTTTGAGGGTCCATTGCGGATAAGCAAGACTAACTTGTGTGTTCAGTGACATCGTGGATCAAAGATATTATCGCGGAAATGTCTGGCTCATGTTGATTGGAAGCATCAGCAAGCAGATAGACAAGGTGAAGGACGTCGACGACAGCAAAGGCCACAACGATACAAGAGAGGGTGATAAGGGGGCAGGTTGATGTGATGCGGTCGATTGTAGAAAGGCGCTCTGGTTCTATCGCGCTGACTAGTGTCTGATAGACCATCTCCAAAAGATCTGAAAAATGCAGACGCCCACTTCGAAGGAAAAAGAGGAAAGTTGATTTGGAAGATCACTCGAAGCGAGGGCGTGAAAAGATAGGTAAGGGGCTCGAACCCAATCTCCACAACTGGGACAATGACATTTACTGATTCCCGAACAGTGGGTGGATGGCTGGTGATGATGTTGACGATGATGTTACGACAGATATCCCATCGACGATGATTGGAAAAATAAATCCTGGAGTTAGAGCAAGCAGCCTGAGGAAATTAATTGTCCATCACTACTTTTCGGCGCAGCACACATCTCGAAGTGGGGCATTATTCGGTAAAGGCCAGTCAGTCCAGGCAGCGACCAGTCCTGCCCTGCAGATGGTATATATCTTCTTGGCTTGCAAAAATGCGGTTCACAAGGAAGCGTCGATCTGAGACCCAAGTACGGTCGAAGAATCAGCAAAGGTCTTGTATAATGTATATAGAGAGAGGTTTATGTAGAAATTTGTAACACTATTACGATTCCCATACCACAGTATGCTTTCTAGCGTGTTTGAATGATATCAGCGACATATGTACGACAGGGACAAAAAAAAACAACGTTCAAAAAAAAAGGGAAGAAAAAAAATTACAGCTAACAGGTCTCACGAGACTAACATCAATATCAAACATGGGATCATCGATGCTGCTATGCTTGCTCTGCAGAAAAACATTTGGTGCAAATGATGCAGAATGTTTCTTTGTTATTTAAATAAATGGGACTGTACAGTATGTACATACATACAGTATTTTGCACGGCAGGATCAAATAAATTCCCAGGCTTTTTAAGCATAATAAAAATAAAACTGACCTCAAAAAATGTGGAATTGCTTCAATATTACTAGTAAGATTCAGACTATATTCAGACTATATTCAGACTATATACAATGGGGCGATTTGCAGCATTTCAAAATATCGACATATAAGTATACGAAAAAAGAGATCAATCAATAGTCGCAGCAATAATTCAGACTAAATTCCTTTGCACAAAAAAAAGGTTACAGAAACAGTATATGTTGAACAACAAAGTCGATTTATTTGGCTGAACAAATGCTGATGCATGCAGACGGATTTGCAACCTTTTATCTTTTCATTCAGTGGAGGGAGTGGGCTAAATATCTCTCTTTTCTGTAGTCAAAGGGTGATATCATGCTCTGGAGGTCTATTTAGTGGAAGGAGGGAAAAACAAGTCTGCAATCTGCTTTGCAGCTTTGGCTAGGAATGGTTATATATATACTTCATACTGGATATGTACATGTTGTAGTACTCTACAGTCAAGCTAGTCCCAAGACTTGTCCTCTAGAGGAGGTGCCTCGGGGTCCAACATGCACTGGTCGACTCTCATGATCCGTTTGCCTGTTTCTCTGGCGATTCGAATCACCTCCCTGAAATACTGCACCGTCGAACGGCTGAGATAGTGCATCACGACAATATCTCCACCCCGATCAACGTCGCGCTGAAATGCCTCGAGCTGCTTCTCCGGCGTGTCCGAGTCTGCATACAGCCAGTCTTCGATATCCACGCTCCAGTTCACGATGTATGGATCGTCGAGGAGATGCGCCAGTCTCTGTCTGGTTCGTGCGCCGATGGTGCCATACGGAGGACGGAAATAGCGAGCTGCAACCAAGACATCAGGCTTGTTCATATATTCCATGCCATTATCACTTACATTCCACTCCAAGGAGGTCCTTAATGGCTCTAAAGCCCTCAAGAATTTCATAGTCAATTTGCTCAACGGTCTGGAGTCCTTCCATCCTATGACTAACGGTCAGCTAAGGCCCCATGGCCTTGAAAATTTTGATATGTTAACGGAGGGCTGGGATTACTTTGGATGCGTGTACGTGTGAAGTGCCACCTGATGGCCTCGATGGATCATCTCTCTGTAGACCTCAGTGAGGTTGGTGTCCGGGGCCTCAAGACCGTTACCAACAACAAAGAAAGTAACCAATATATCTTCTTCTTCCAGAATATGCATAACCTCCTGAGCTAGCTGAGGATCCCCATCGTCGATCCCGAAGGCAAATGAGTTGGGTCTCTTGCATTTGAGAATCAAAGACCCTGTTTCCAGTTTCTCAGGCACTGTGAACCCGGCTGGAATACTGGGAACGATCTCCACCTTGTACAAGGTCACTTCGTCTTTCGTATAAAAGCCATGAAAGGACACCGACATCACTCGCGACATGTCGATGGAGAAATGAGACAAAGGGACGTAGATGTCGTCGTCCAGAGAGTAACGAGACGCTTCAACACTGTCCGATGTGTCTGGATACGGAGCCCGATCTGGATTGCAATCTTCGTTATGCTGGTTGAGAGAGATGCTGAACTTGTCGGGCCCAGAGAAAACCACATGCAAGTACATGCCGGCGTATCCCGTCATGTCGAGGCAGGACGACGAGACCTGGGTGTGATAGTTGTGGTCCGGGTTCGTGGGAAAGAGCCGGACGTAACCTCCTTCTTCTGCATACTCCACGGGCAATTCCTCCCCTGCACCGTGCCAGGCATCAAGGTCATTGAAAGGGCCTCCCTGGAACGAGTCAATTACGAATCCATCTCTCTTGATGGTGACTGGAACTCTCCCAGTGATACCTCGCACCAGCATCAGCTGAATGCAGCAGAGGCTAGACGCCAAGCGAGTGAGGGCGCGCATGATCTCAAGTTAATAATGGTCTGGAGATGGAGTCGAGCTATCCCAACAGGTCCGCTGCCAGACATATGCAGATAAAGATAATATGCCGGTCGTCATGACATGATGGGATAAACGCAGACGAAAACTTCAATCTGCAAATTGTTGGGCGTTGTAGCCTCTATACGGATTGCCATGTTAGGAAAGAACGAGCTGTACAACTACTACAGAAACTGCAAGCACGATACCCGCATACGCTGATTTCAAATTGTACGCAGGTATTCGGCACAAGAACTCTTATTGCATGCGATTGATAACCATTAAAGCCTGTAACCCGGATGGAAACAAATCTGCAAATGGAATTTTTTTTAAACTAACAAGCCTTTGAACGTTTTCATTTCTCAATCACTATTAGGCAGGTTTCCCTAGAAAGGCCTCCCATCCGGACAAGAAAACGCGCATTCCGGCCAGAACCGACAGATAATAACAAAAGCTTTTGAGACGGTGGGAAATGTAGGACAAGAGATCATGAGTCCTTCCAGAATGCAGCCAGGGTCTCTTCCCTCTCCAAAGTGGCAAAGATAACGATCAGCCGCGGCCGGATGGTCCCAAATCCAAGTAAAGCCGTCACTTCCTCACTGTACTCGAGAAAGAAACAAAGTGAGATTCAGTCCGGACACCTACTTCAAGCCCTGAAACGTGACCACGCAAATCGCCTTACCACGCTCTTGACGCGAGCAACATCCGTGGCCGATTGACAAGACCGTTACAACGTGTTTACCAATCACATTCAGGCTCAGGGTCTGCACGAGTAGCAGGTTTGGGGGAAGGCGCTCTAGGCACCGCCGCAGGAGCTGGGGCCGCAGTGGTAGCCTCGTTTTTGTTATCGTCTTTACCCCAGTTGTCGTCGCCGTTTTCTTCGCCTTCGTTGTCTGTATCGTCATCGAAGGTGACGACGCCATCCGCAGGCTTGACGTCCTCAAGAAAGTCGGGAATGGGTTGGTTGCACTCCATGAGGATCTTGACAAGATCAGAGGCAATAGCCGAATCCTTGTCATGATTGAAGAAAGAGGTGGCGAGACCCTCATTTCCAATACGCGCAGTACGTCCTACAGAAGGGTTAGCCCGTTTCTAATATATGTATACGGTGGTTTTCGGTTACCGATGCGATGGATATACTCGTCGATACCACCGTAATTGACGTTGGGCAAATCGTAGTTGATGACATGCATCACATTCTTGATGTCAAGCCCGCGTGCGGAAACCCCAGTTGCAACCAGGATAGGAGACTTCGCGGTACGAAATGCGCGGCTGACAAGCAAGTCAATCAAACAATTCAGAAAAGTTCCATCAGACTTTTATACTCACATAGCATCCTCACGTTCACGCTGGGTCCGATCGGAATGGATTGAGGTGCTTGGCAACCCCATGTTGTACAGGTAGTCATCGAGTAAATCCGCCTGGCTCTTATTGTTGACGAAGACCAAGGTCCGTGAAGGAGGCATCGAAATGAGCAGATCGTACAGGCACTGCTTCTTTTTATTCTCTTCAGCATAGATCACCTGTTCCAGTCAGTAATGACCCTCGAGGTGGATTCCTTGATTCTGCTGCGTACCTGTTGCTGGACGTTTGGATGCGCGCTACCAGCACGGCCGATGCGAATACGAACGTGATCAGTAGCAAGATATTTACGAGCGAGCTCGCGACAATGCTTGTTGAAAGTAGCCGAGAACATCATGTAACGATGGTCGGCATCCTCGTTCGTGTCTAGGCAAAATCAGTAAAGGGCCAAAGCAAGCTGAAGTACCTGAGACATACCTCCACCGGACATAATCTTTCCCAGTTCAGTTTCCCAATCGGAGTGAAGCATTTCATCCGCTTCATCGATGATAGTGAACCTGGAAAGAAAGTTAAATCTCGGTTACATATACGCTTCGATGATTGCTTACTTGACGCGGTGAAGGGACAAGATATGTGGCTTTTCCATAAAGTCCAAAAGACGACCAGGAGTACCGATCAAGATGTCGCAACCTTTCTGCAACTCCTCGCGCTGTTCGCGTACGGGGCCGCCGCCGTAGACGACACAAGGTCGTAGCATGGAACGATAACAGAGGCGACGGGCCTCATCGAAAATCTGGGTCGACAACTCACGAGTAGGAGCAACCACAAGAACAAGCGGTTCCGCACGTACAGGCGGAGCTGCCGCATCGAATCCAGCAGCCAGGTTAGGACGGGGAGCGGCAAGCTTCTTAGCCTTTCCCATGAGCTTTGACAGGACGGGGATCAAAAAAGCCGCCGTCTTTCCCGAGCCTGGTCAAATGAGTCAGCTACCTTGAAGGGTAATCGATTCCTTTCGATTCTTACCAGTCTGTGCTACCGCAATCAAATCGTGACCAGTCAAAACAGCCGGGATGGAGTATGCCTGAATAGGAGTTGGGACATTATATCCGCAGAGACGGATGTTTTCAAGCATGATCGGGTGAAGACCAGCATCAGCAAACTAGGAACTCTCGTTAGATAGTATTTATCGACGTGAACAGGGGCATACGTACGCTCTTCACCGGATTCGGCTGTTCAGTTGACTCCGCGGTGACTCTAATGTCACGAAGACTGCTTCGAATTTAGACAAGTCCTTGAAGAATGGAGGATGGATACGCACGCTTCAAACTTGATCCCAGCCCGATTGATAAACTCATTGTGGAAAAGCATGCACTCCAGCTGAGGATTAGGAGGGCCAATATCGCCATACTCCTCGCGCCATTCGTATTTGGCTGCATTGGCCGCCCATTCTGGGTTTTCCAGGTCCCCTCCACCCTCTGCAGGGTCCTTAGAGGGCGCAGGATTGGTGTATTTTGCATAGTTGTACTCTTGAGGGGGCACCCAACCCTTTTCGCGAGCCTTCGCAGCCGCTTCAGCGTTCATGCGGCTCTTTTGAGTCGAGGCTTCCGGGAGAGCATTGCTCATCTCAGCAGTATCGAAGGTGGACATTTTGTCGACCCCGGAGGTGACTAGATGACACGTATCTGAGCAGCGAGTATGGTCAGTATAGCTGGTTCAAGATGTCAACAGTCTCTCGCAGCCTCAGAATCTGAAGTGGACAGCTGTTCAAAGAGTCCTATAGAGAAACTTGGATCAAAGGTGGGGTGATGGGATGGAAGAAGTACTGAACAGCAGAAGAAGAGAGGAGAGAAGGTGCTGTGTACTGAGGCACGTGGAGACGACAATAACAACAACAGCAGCAGCAGCAGCAGCAGCAGCAGTAGGAGATTGGACGGAAAGACACGTCAGAGACACGTCCTCTACCCACTGATTTTCCAGAGGATAGGGAAAGATTGTAGGTATCAGAATGCTCAGAATGATATTAGGAATGGATTTGACTGACGTACCTTCTGTGCCTTCAAAGGACAGATTGGACAGCTGAGCTGAGGGAGAGAGCTCAAAGGATGCTAGACAGAGTGAGTGAGCCACGTGATTCTTGTGCCCTAGATATAGACACAGGCTACAAGGCGTCAAGGGAACCACCAAAAGCAAGTTTGAGTGAAGTATTGATGAGAAGGACAGCAGTAAGTGACAGAATGATAGGAATAGTGAATACTCACTCTCTAAAGGCTGTTTTGTCTTGGAAAGCCAAGTCAGTGCTGAAGGAAGGAGTTGTATGTTGTGGTGATATTGACTGTTGTAGGTGACAGAGTAATGGAAGAAGTGAAAGTCTCACGTGTCTCTGGGGGGTTAAATATAGCCAGGAGCTCAAGGTATGTTGACATGTTGTGGCAGTCAAGTTTGGAATCAAAACAAAGATGAACAGTTGCTGCGGCGAGGAAGGTCAAACTGCGTGTAAAGTGTTTGTTGTGCTGCCAAATTGAGCATTGGGATGCCTTTCAGTAGCTGAGACCACGCCTGGAAAGGGTACTAGCAGAACTTGCTTCACAGAGACGGTCAATATCCATGTACTAATGACAAAAAGGATGATATGACATTCTCTTGAAAGTAACCAAGAAAACAAATATTACCCATAGTGCCTCCGAAAGGCTCAGATATCCTGGAGGCAGCAGAAAGAGAATGCATTAAGCAACGACCCTGACTGACTAGACTACAGATAGTTTTTAAGAATACCAATAACCACGGTCCAAAAGCGAGTCCTTTGTAAAGAACTAACGGCTTCTGCCGGAAAAACGTAGAAAGGGTACTATTCAACCATGACAAACTGCCCAACGCTTGGAATACCATCCACAACAACATAAATGACGTATGGTCCCGGGGGTGCGATAGTGGTCGACGGCGGCATCTTGACCATAACAATCTGATGTGTTGAACCCGGAATGAAGCCCTCAAAGTCCAAATATATCATGCGGTGTCCCATATGGACCGAGTGGGTTATAAATCCTCCGTGGTACAGAGCAATCTTCAATGACTTAGCATGTTCGCGGACCGTAAAACTCACCACGAATCTGCGACTGTCAGCAGCAAGGTATCTATGAGAGAGCCAAACACTCTCGGGTCTCCTGTGAATATTCTCCCCAGTCAGATAAGGGGGAGTGTATATCTCCACGCGGAATTCTGTAGCGAATGCCATTGCTGGGTCAGTAGGATCAGGCTCGAGAATTGGCTGTTCAACTGTGTTCGAGCCGGCGATTATGACAGTGCCATCGAGAAGTAAAAGAGCGACTGAATGATACATGCGAGGGATTTTCGACGAGCCAGCGATGGCCCATCGAGATCCTTGAGGCTGATCTGGGTCGTAAATCCACGCGTCCAGGATCGGATCTTTACCGAGACCAAACCCCTCGAGCTCCACGTCGACACCCGTTCAGCCAAAGCACCTTACCATCGGGAAGAAGCGTGCCTTCCAGCATTCCCCTTCCGTCCGGCATCCTTTCTAATTCCCAATTTGGCTCTGACGAAAACGGCTGGATGCGGCCGCATGTTGCATCTGTCGGACTGTCTAAGTCTTGATATGCACCCCCGCCGCAAATAAGGATGTCAGGATTCCAGTCATTGTCGCTTGATAAGGGAAGGAGAACACTCCCCCCAGTGTTGGGATATGTCCGATAGTCTCCTGGTAAGTCGGGCAGCTTCCGAGCAGTCGTACCTTTAGAAACATCAAAAATTTCCGCAGAGCGTGCAACGAAGATGAAGAGGTTACCATCCCTTAAGAGGTGAATGAAGGGATACATGTAGTATGGCTGGTTCATTTCCAGAATTGGCAGCTCTATGCTTGAAGTCATAGGCATACCATCCTCGTCGAGCAGCTCATAGGTGGGATTATTGTTTTCGGGATCCAAAGGGTCCAACCCGTTCAGGCTGCCCGATGCAACAAAGAGTGTCCCATTCGGCAAAACTTGGACACTGGCATACCAGCGAGCCGTCGTCAACGAATGACCAGGCTCGTCCCAATCAGCTCCATCAGATTCATTGCTGTCAAAATGGCGCTCTAAATAACGGATACCACGGAAACCGTCACCGACAGTCGGGTCAATATCTAGTAATGGGCCGTTGCCACCAACCGAGATCATGCGGCCATCCGGAAGAAAGGCGCCACCGGTGCAGAAGGCGTTTGTTTTGTAAGACAGAGCCTTCGGTGTATTTGTTGACGGGTCGTACTCTGCTGAGTAGGCGTACTGCCCACTTTCCAGTATCAGCTGCGTGTAGTTTTCGACCTTGTCAATGAATACGACTTTTCCGTTTGGCATCAGACCAGCAGCCATTGCTGGAACTCCTGATTGGCCGACGAGCTTGAAGGAACCAGGAATTTGGCGTGTCTGAGGCGGTTCCGATGGAAGGATTGGAAGGTCATCTTCATCCATGCACCGGCCAGATTGGCAGCCGTAGCCACAGAACGACAGACCCAGTCCACAGAACTGAGACGATTTAGTTCAAGGGCAATAATCATAAAGGAAAGTCAGAACTCACACCATACGTAGAGCAGCAGTCATCGCAAGGCGCAAACGAATTTCCTGATCCACACATCGCTCCCGGTATGGAGCCCGCAGTGTTGTTTGTCGGGTGCGAGAGCACAGGTTCCGATTGCTTCGACCCAACGTCATTCTGTTTAGAGCTGGAACCAAGCCTTTTGGACCCTTTTTCGACGTGGTCGGAATTGTCGTCCTGTCTGGTTTTCTGTCTGCTACGTCGAATGAGCACCACCAGAGTCAGAACGCGAAGTTGCCAATAGCCTTCAGTTTCGGGTATATAGACCTCAGGACATACCCTTCAGAAGCATGGAAAGGTCGAAAGAACCTTAGCGCCGAAATATTGCGCGGTATAGCTGAGGATTCATCGATGTGGAATGCATCAGCCTCTTGAAATTCTCTGCCAGGCTGGATTCTGGTCAGAGGACCTTGGGAGAGGGTCTGTGGAGATGGACGAACCGTCGTGTCGTCACGATCAACTTGACACCTTTGGGGAGTTGTGAGAATCTTCTTTTTCCATTTTGGAAATGCAGGAGACAAACACTCCAGTAATCGAGCAGATCTGGCCCCGAAGGCAGCTCTTGGTTGATTGAGCCGGATCGCACCGTGACGGGTATATCGGCCTTATAACGAGATTGCCTTGAGAGGCAAGGGCGTATATCAACAGCAAGAAGAGACGATACATCATTGCTGCGTGCACGTTTTCCAGGCGGATCGCTTCAGAATTGATAGAGGAGAATATGGATAGACATAAGAACACGACCACAGCGCAGCTCGCTGTCAATGCTGCAGAAAACGTTCAAATTGTGTGTCCTGAGACTGATGATGATAGAAGTTTCTATACTTACTATACAAGACGGGAAGGTACGATGCACCCGGTAGACGCTGCCCCAGCATCATTACTTTTGCACTGATAGCAAGAAAAAAGACTATCCAGGAAAATAAATAATATAACACGGAAGAACAGAAAAACTCTCCATTTGTCCGTTGTTTTTTTCTTTCCACCCATCTTTTTTTGGTAGAGGGTTTAGTATTTTGGAGGGTTGACATACCAACACTGCAATTTCCGGTCGTTATGGCAGTGACTAAGATAGGAAATCTTGCAATTAGCAAAACAGATCAAGGACAGGATTTCCTTTTCCTCTTCTAGTTGTCAAGATTTCTCGCAGCAGCAGGGACCAGCAATTTGATTGTAGTTCAGGTTTGCGGAATTGTGATGGCGGCACGCGTGACCGGAGCCTGCCGCGACCAACGCAAAACGGGCCCCTCAAGGGCCCTCTCCATGCGAGAATCACCCATCCAAACCCCAGCGTCAAGCCAGTCCATGGCTGGCCTGGAGGTGCAGATGTGCTGCTGCGCCGATGTCCTCGGCCCGAAGGGAAGCAGATTCGCTTTCCAGTTGACGGACCTTGGAAATGTCCTCGGCGCGCCTGACGAAACCGGGGGCCCGGTCAGAAGGAGATATACGCTGTAAGCGTGGGCACGGCGAGGGGAGTCACTCCGCCAGACCTTCTGCGACCGGAACCCATGAGCTGCCAGACTACGGATGCGACGCCCCCCAGACGCTTCTGATGACACGGACGAGGTCGCCACGATGTCTGCCTCGCACCGCACGTCCGCTGACCCTGATGCTGCGCGCCCCCGTCTCGAAGATGCCATCTCGAACCCCGGAGCAGTGAAGATCAACGTCGAGGGCGCCTTTATCGTCGAAAACGAGCCATCTGCGCCCGACGCCATCGTCGACGGCGACGGAGTCCACTACGAAGGCAAGGACATCCGACTCCCATACCACACCACGGTCGTGAGCCATGTCGCGGTGGATGTGAGTTTTTCGTTCCTTTCCCCGCACTTTCCGCACTCCCCGCAGTCCGCAATTTTCTTGCCATGCGAACGGGCATGGACGTTGAGGATGTCGTTCAAGAGCTGACAATGCTCCTAACGCCACACAGATCGGGGGTTCCTTGGCCAAATTGGTCTACTTCACGCGCGAACTCGGCTCTGCTGACCAGGGTGGTCGACTCAATTTCATTAAATTCGAGACTCACCGGATAGACCTCTGCATTGACTTCATCAAGCAGCTGAAGGATGACCACGAAAAGCTCAATGGCTCTGCTCCCGACGAATTGTGCGTTGTCGCGACGGGCGGAGGCGCGTACAAATATTATGACAGGTTGAAGGAGGCATTAAATGTGGATATCCGTCGCGAGGATGAGATGGAATGTTTGATCGCTGGTGAGTTAGCCACGCGACAGTGTGCACGGATGGGTTCTGATACCTTTTGTGTACACATCTGCAGGCCTTGATTTCTTCATCACCCAAATCCCGAACGAAGTGTTCACATACAGTGAAACCGAACCTATGCGCTTCGCGGAAGCGCGACCGGACGTTTATCCCTATCTCCTTGTTAATATCGGTTCTGGAGTGTCCATGATCAAAGTGTCGGGACCAAACCAATTCCAGCGTGTGGGAGGAACCCACCTAGGCGGAGGGACATTTTGGGGTTTAATGTCTCTGTTGACAGGGGCCCGCACTTTCGACGAGATGTTGACAATGGCAGATAATGGAGATAACAGCGGGGTTGATATGTTGGTTGGAGACATCTACGGCATGGATTACAACAAGATCGGCCTTAAGAGTACGGCAATTGCCAGCACCTTTGGGAAAGTCTTAAGGATGAAGCGGGCTGCAGAACGAGAGGCCGAGGATGGCAAAGGTCTGAGCCAGGCTGATTCGGAGGCGAAGACCAACGTCCAATTCCGCCCCGAGGATATGAGCAGAAGCCTTCTCTATGCCATAAGGTATCGTCCTTTCCCCGTCCATTGTATGCGGGTTTCGAGAAAACTGTGGACCTAACTCGCGCGTAGTAACAACATCGGACAGATTGCATACTTGCAGTCGGAGAAACACCAGGTGAAACACATATACTTTGGTGGATCTTTCATCCGGGGCCATCGACAGACGATGAATACACTTTCATATGCCATAAAATTCTGGTCCAAGGGAGAGAAACAGGCTTACTTTCTCCGTCATGAAGGTTATCTAGGTGCGGTGGGCGCCTTCTTGAAGAGAAAGCCTCAGAACTGGGGGCGGCGGAATAGTACCGAGGATTCTGCTGCGCACAAGCTGGCGCGGGATGAGGTCAGGCGAGAAGCCCACAATCGCGATGTCCAGAGTTCATCGTGACGAGTTACGCGGCCACAATTTCCTTTCCACACTATCTTTGAACGGATTGACAGTCAGTCTCTCTAGTCGATCTCATGATACCCATCCAAAAGAAAGTCGAAATCCGGCACATACGAAATAGATGCATATCTTCTGAGTTCTGGTGGAACGGAGTGTTTATCATCTGGATTGATGTTAGCATACTACATTGATAGAGGGTTTCTCACTATGTCTGCATATGAGCCTTGAGGCTATTATTGTACTCTACCTTACAATCTTGGAACTGTCTTGGAAAAGGCCATAATTTGTCTTTTCATTTCTCTTTTCTTTCTTTCTTTCTTTCTTTCTTTCTTTTTTCTTTTATATCAGTTTACTTCTTTCGCCCGGTATAGACATATATGTACCGTCTTGGAGAACACAGGATTATGTTGGTCTGTCTCTAGTGTTTATCTGATAGGCATACTCCGTATATAGTGCTCAGTATAGAGAATTAAATCATTGCATATTTGGTCACATATCATACTTTGTGAGTCAACAACTATCAACAAGGTGTGGTTGTTGACATTGATTTTTCTTAACTTGTCTTTAACTGGTACACTTGCTGCTTGCGTTTACTACCATTTCAATCGTAGATGTCCTGCTGCCTAAGAGTGAAAGAAATTAGCATAGTTCCTAGTTATACTTGGTGTACTTTTCAATGTCAAATCTCAACGCCAGATTTATTATATGTAGAGATTTTTACTACTCAACTTTGGCTTCAAATTTGGGGGGGGGGAAGGGGAAAGGCAGCGGGCAGGCGGGTGTTGCAATACGGAGTAAAAAGTTGGTATATGGGTGCAATAGTACTCCGTACAGTTTCGAACACGAAAAATAACGATCAAATTCACTAGTATTTCTGGTGGAAATACGATTTCAGGGCTTTACCCAAACAAATTTAGCGGGGGTGTCGATAGTATAAAGTACGGAGTTCGGGGTAAAAAGGGGGTGTCTGTATCAATTCCTATAATAGTATCTGATCTTTGTTCTGCAGGACACCTTTCTTTGTCTGCCACCACTATTACTCCCTACAGCCACGGACTTTCAGTACCGACTTCCCTTTTCTTTCTTCCCCCATCACTTTGTTTTTGCCTTTCCATCTCTCTCTCTTTTTTTGACTGACAAGTGTTGGAGGCTTATCAGGATGCTTATCAGGATCTACCTCTACCCATCAATACTGACTAACCGAGATTCAACAAAGGCATTACACTTAGCATTCATTGGGAAGAGGAAGGTCCGTTTTCAGCTGAACCCGCTGCATATGCCATTGCGACCCCGGGAGACGGTTGCACGAATATGAATCTCAAGTATGTACAGAACAGGACATACATACGCTGTGCAGAGAAAACGACCGTGTCACATATGCTAACTGAAGCTTTCAGTCCTGCAGAAAACTCGAGACAAGACTACCAACCTCCAGAGAAACATGAAACTATGACGACTCCTGACACAGCATCGAGAAGCACAATTGTTCTGGAAAGGGGTCACTCAGTGCCTGACCACTTGATGGACCTTCTGAATGACTGGCACCGTGAAAACCCGACACTACAGCCTCCAGGCGCTTATCGAAATAAGAGGCCTCCCGGACCAGCGGCAGTCTTTTCACGGACTGGGGAACGGTTACACCTATCTGTCATCGTCGTACTCGCACCCGTGCGGTACGAAATGCTTGTTCTGCAGAGTGAACAGGACCCCGCAAAATTCGTCGGTTGCATTCAAGACGGGCCTGTGAGGACATTCTTCAAAGAATGGCTCGGGAAGAACAAATTTGAGGACCGAGCATGTGCGGTTCGACTCTTTATCCAGAAGAACGGTCAGCATGAGCTCCCTACCGAAGTCATGTGGAAAGTCGCCGATTCCAGGCAGCCTGCCAGAAAACCACCTAATAATGGATCAGCCGTTATCTCTACCCGCCGCCGTAGAGACCGTAGAGATAGGTTCTCCGACTCTGATGATGATACCGACACGACCTTTACAACACAATCCAGTTCTGAAGACTCGGATAACGAACTGTCATCACACCCAACTAAGAGACGACGTGCTACAGAAACCAGGAATCAGCCATCAGTACAGAATGACAATCCAATGGCAACGGTCATCTTTAAACTCGTCACTCCTAAATCTTCCGCCACGCGTTGCTTCACGGTTCAAGCCAGCGACACTGGCGAATACTTGCTCAAGAAAAGCAGGGAATTTTTTCGTCTATTTGACAGGGATATAAGTATGCCAATCCTTGTCTGCAAAACCATTGGAGATAAGGAGCACAAGTATATCTTCGATGCCAATGATATGGACCTTCTTTTGAAAGAGCTGCGAAAGCGTGTTAGAGAGGAGAGTTGACTGTGGAAGTGAAATGCGAATCTTAAAATTCATTCCCAGGGTAACGAGGATATACGCATTATGGTTAGAAGGAGTAATTCGATCCAAATATCCTCAAGGGATGTGCATAACTGTTACACAGTAGTTGCAGTGCACATCGGATTTGTTGTGTAGTTAATAAGGGGCCGCCGATTAACTTCAAACTCGGAAGCTCGATTTCACGTGATCGCTATCTGCGACATCAGCACCAACCACCTCGAATCTACCATCCGGATTCCACGACAAACAATCTAGTCTTGCGAATCTTTGAGAGAGCCTGCCATGAATCAATTATGATCCCTCGTGCTGCGCCATGGCGCCGCCGCCTCACTCACCCGCTCCGGTTCCCCCTCCAGTACCTGTCGAGACACACCCGAACAGAGCTGGTGGGCTGAAGCCTCCTCCGCAGCAGCGAGTTCCTCCAGATCCCACACGCCTTGCTCCTGAACATGCATACTATGCCAATTCTCCTCCGCGGGTATGGTCAGAGACTGATAACCAGTCCGTACACCTACGACCCATCGACAATGTCGTCTCCACACCTGCTGCGGTTGCCGCCCTGAGGCCACCTCCTGCAGTGCCCGGTACCGAGCCGAAGAAAAGCGAGGCGCGCAAGGCCAGAGGATCCGGTCGGCGAAAAAAGCGTAAGGGGCAATGGAAAAAGCTCCTATGGGTTCGGCAGTCGTGTATGTGAAGAAGGACTTCTACTTCGTTATTCGGCAAACACTGACCGCCAACACCAGATCCGGATAACTATACGGACGCCGAAACCTTTCTCGACCATCTTCAACGGAACCCACGACTTCGGCCGTATGATTTCTGGCCGCTCGTCGCTGACTCTACCGTCATCGTCCAACATGTTTGCTCCGTCGTGATATTTGTCTGCTGCTTCGTTGGTATAGTGCAGGGGAGAGTAAGTCCGGTATCTGTTGTTGGCTGGGGCAGTATCGGCACGGTCTTAGGATGGATACTCTGGGATTTTTGGGTCTGGAAAGAACAGGAAGAGGCCATGAAGGCTGCCCATGCCGCAGAGGGAGCAAATGAAGTCGATGACGGCTCCAGCTCAAGCTCGACGACGAGCTCCTCCAATCCAACCGCCGCTGGCTCACAGCAGAACGGCAACGGGGGAAACGTTCATGGTCTCGGTTTAAACCTGTCTCGTACGAACTCTGATGGTCAAATGCGACGTCAGAACACTGGTCTTAGCGGCGTGTCCGCCACTTCGACACAGTCTGGAAACCCTGCAACTCCAGTTGCTAACTCTGGCACGAACCCGTATCATCCATCGAACGAGAACAAAAAGCCTCTACTGTCGTCACGCAATCGCCAACGACTTGCAACGATCAAATCTGCGCTCTTGATATATTGCGCATTACTTGGTCTCAGCCCTATCTTGAAGTCTCTGACAAAATCCACCGCCAGTGACTCTATTTGGGCAATGAGTTGCTGGCTGATGATCATTAATATCTTTTCCTTTGACTATGGCACCGGGGAAGGCGCCGGTGCCACGAAGTTTCCTGCATCACTATCTACCAATGCCGCGTTGATGGCTTCGACGGTGCTGGCATCTCGTCTTCCGTCAACGACGCACGTGTTTAGTCTCACCCTTTTCTCGATCGAGGTATTTGGTCTGTTCCCGTTTTTCGGCGTCACCTGCGCCGTGTTTCCTGGACAGGCCACCTTCTCCTCACCTTTGCCTTGGTTTTAGGAGCTGGAGGGGGTGTCGGAATCACCTTGCGCGGTGGATGGGCTGCGGCGATTGTCGGATCATTTTTGGGCAGCATCCTGACGGCTTTTGCTATGGGTGGCTGTAGTTGGTGGCTTATAAGTCTTCAGAAGTACAAAAATGTCGTTATAGGGCCTTGGGATCCAGCCCGCCCAATTTTACGACGACATTGGGATTAATTTTGCTTTTGTTTGTGGCTTTGAACATTGGTATATAATGACTGGGCCATACGATATTAGTTTTACTTAATGTGCTCGGTTACTCTTCTTCCAAAGATATTCTTCATGACATCATCTGTTATATTGGGGGCTTCGTAATGAATAATGAACGCTGTTTACTATATCTGGCTAGGCTTGTCCTTCTACAATGTATCTATTTTGCGACATTATTTATTTGCCACAGCACTCAATATATTTGTCAATCTTTCTTGGCTAAGTGGAGCTGCAGAATGTGGAGCGATCTTGAGGAATGTATCGAAGTGTTAGGGACGCGGAAAGTCGTCAAGATCTGGCACGCGGGACGGAAGGACGGTAGCTTCCGCAGCACATCAGTTGAAGAGATAAACGTTATCGGGTTTACCGATCCGCCGTCTTCACGTCATGAACATCAGCTATCTGGTTTGTATGCGTTTTCAAGAATGCGTTTTCAATAATGACGATCTGTGGAGGGATCATATCCTCTACATTATTATGTGGGAATAATGAATGCTGAATGCTGGGTTTCAGTTCTCCACACTCAGCTGTTGATCATCATTACTGAGCAATGCTCGTCATGAGCTCAGCATACTCGAGCATGGGCCTGCCTTGTAGAACAGGCAGCTTTGTCTGGTGGCGTGCGCATAACCAGAAGTGTCTTTGATATGAATGTGAAACATGACATTTTTTTACGACTCGTGCGCTGTGTTTGTCTGCTTTCTACAGAAGGCAATGCAGCAGAGCATGAGAGTTGTTCTTTCCCTCTTGCTGCATCTCCTCTCTCTTCCTCTTTTCGTAAGCCGCTCTTTTGGTCAGATTCTCTGTTTAATGATCTTCTACCATCTTTTCAACCTGAGACGACGTCGAGATGTTGAGGCTTCTCCTTCTCGGGCTGCTGGCTGCTCACGCAGCTGCCCTGAGATATGTTATGTACATTGATCAGTAAGTCTGATCAGCAACACGCCAGGAAAATGACTGTGTTGACTGCTTGACCTAGATATCATAAAGACAATCTGCCGGAGCCTGATCAGACCCAAGGGATCACGCATGCTATCATGGCCTTCGCAAAGTCTGACCTCTTTAACTCAGACTCGCCTCCACAGTTCACTCCTTTTGAACCAATCTCTACGATGCGAGGCCGTTTCTCCAAGGATACCAAAGTAATGATCGCAATTGGTGGTTGGGGAGACACATCTGGCTTCTCCGCAGGAGCAAAGGACAATACTACAAGAGCACGATTTGCGAAGAATGTCGCTGCCATGCTGGATTCCTTGGGAGCTGACGGCGTCGGTACGGGACTCCCCCTATATAGCTCCATGGCCAGGTCTCTAGCAACTGACTCAGTCTCCGACAGACATTGATTGGGAATACCCTGGTGGAAACGGTCAAGACTACAAGCAGATTCCTAATTCCGCTAAAGTCGATGAGATCGAAACTTATCCTCTTTTCCTCCAAGCTATCCGAGATGCTATCAGTAAAGACAAGCTGCTCTCAATTGCAGTTCCAGGACTCCAACGTGACATGATCGCATTCACAAAGGAGCAAGGTCCAAAAATATTTGCTCCAGTGGATTTCGTCAACGTCATGACCTATGACCTTATGAACCGCCGCGACAATGTGACCAAACATCATACGAGTGTCCAGGGCTCACTTGAGACCATCAACAACTATCTGGACATTGGAATGGACCCTGCCAAGGCCAACCTCGGTTTTGCGTTTTACGCCAAATATTTCACGACAGACCCATCATCCGACTGTGCAACTGAGCCCCTTGGATGCAAAGTTGTGCCGCTGGAGAACCCAGATGGAAGTGACAACGGCAAGTCGGGGGCTTACACGTTTGAGCCCATCCACATGGCTCCTCCACCATCGAATCTGAAGACTTCGACCGATGGCACGTGTGGGATTGATAAGGGAAAATGTCCCGAAGGTTTGTGCTGTAGCCAGTACGGTAATTGGTAAGCTTTCCTGTTACCATTTTAAGTGAATTGATTCATTGATTAACTATGTCATCCGCTACAGTGGCACTACAGATGAATTTTGCCAGGTTGGCTGCCTTTCTGACTACGGCACTTGCAAGGGTGTCTCTGTCACCGATTCCTGGCGTAAGGCGCAGAGCGACGGAAAGACAGATGAGGAAGCTGGTGGTCAGTATTACTGGGACGCTGACAACCAGCTGTTTTGGTCATGGGATACGCCAGACCTTATGGCGAAGAAGTTCACGGACATTGTTTCGGCGAAGAAGCTGGGAGGTGTCATGGCCTGGAGTCTTGGAGAAGACAGTTACGACTGGAGCCACGTGAAGGCCTTGAGGGATGGTGTCAACAGTTTGACGACCTCGACATAAAAGTGAAGGTTAGCCTTGCTTGCGTCTAGTCTCTTATATCGGAGACGGCAGCTGGGCTCAGACCAAGGTCACTGGGATCAGCAACACATTACTTCATGTCCGGTTTCTTATCAGAGTAGATTAAAGTGAATTCGAAACTTGCTTATTTTAAACTCTGGTTTAATTGGCGTTGGGAGTTAGCAATCTAGCTGTGAAAGTCATAAATTAAATTAAGTATCCAAATCTAAAAATACATGTAATGTAATGAAAGTGGTGGAAATCCATCCATTGATATGTAGGGACTCTGTTCTGGAATATATATATATTCAAGTAGATACCTCCTTGACTCTTGTTTGGCATAGATTTAGATAGATTTAGATAGATATATTCCACTACGAGTTTGCACCATGAGAAATGTTGTGTTGCTTATCTTCTACTTATATATTTTTTTTCCCGCTGAGCATTTTTTTTCCCAGCTTCGACAAGACACGTGAATACATACATCAATTTGCCCCCAGATTGCAACGACATTATTCATCAGACACATCATATAATATAATATATATCAATAAATCATCTACCAGCACTCATTCCGATCAGTACCTTGCAACCAGCCACCTCCGTCGTTCATCTTCCGGCATTGCAGCCAACTTCTCGCTCTCGGCGCGTTTCACGCGACAGTAATGCTTCACGAATTCCGGGCCGAGGAATTTCTGCAAGGCGGTGTCGGCTTCCAGCGCGGCGAGGCTTTGGGCCAGCGTCTTGGGGATCGGTGTTGTGATGCCTAGTTCAGAGCGCTGCTCTGCGGTTAGGAGGGATGCGTCGACTGGAGAAGATCTTGTCAGTGGTGAACGGAGAGAAAACAGAAATTTGTAGTAGAGTGGAGGATGCTTATGCTTACCCAGACAGTCCTTATGAGTGAGTGGCAGCTTGGCACTAACGCCCAGATACCCAGCGGCCCCCAGGGCAGCCATGGCAAAGTACATGTTGGCCAGGCCATCCACACTCTTCAGCTCCCAGTGACCAGGGGAGATCTTCCGGATGGGCGCCTCGCGGTTCTGCGTGCCCCATGTCACCCACTCGCCACCGGCCCAAACGCCCTGCGCGACACGGGCGTAGCTGATGTCCTGCGAGAGCGAGAAGGCCACGATAGCGGGGAAGTGTTCGAGGATGCCGGCCAGGAACGATTCCTCGTGCGTGGTCGGCGAGATGGAGAAATGCGCGTGAGACGCCGTGCCGGCAGCAAAAGGATACGGGCGTGGATACAGAGTCGCACGGTATCCATGCTTCTCCGCGACATGGTTGATTGTTTGTCGGGCTTTGATCAGCGTGTCCACGGCAGAGAGCGGGCTTGATGGAGGCAGGATGAATTCGAATTGACCAGGTGCTGACTCTGCGTGGAATTGCTCGACATAAATCTCGATGCTCGCTAGAGTAGAGACAATTTCCTCCACAAAGGGAGATACCGGCGAGTCTCTGCTGTCATGTTGGACCAGGAATGAACCGTCGTCAGAGGAGCCCAGTCAGTTTCTCCCGCGGAGTTGGTCACCGGCTTCAGGAACACCACTTCGATCTCGAAGCCGAATGTCAGTTGGATGCCAAGGTCCTCCCCACATTTCGTGACTATCTTCTGGAGTGTCGTTCGGGGACATCCCTGCATCTCACGGCCATTCTCATCTCTCCAGAAATTCATAACAGTTGCACTATTCGAGTTGAGCGCCACATTTTTTCGGAAACTCGACAAGTCCGGGTACATGTAGAACTGGCCGGCCGCAGTGCCCCCCGGCGCGAGAATATCGTCCTGGAGCATGTCGAGAACCGCTAGAGTGATGCCTATCCGACGCTGATTCTTCACAATCTTGATAAACTCCCTTATAGGGAACATGCGAAGACGGACGGTGGCAGTGTAGTCAACCCACTGCATCCAAACGATCAGATCTGGATTGCTTCTCGATAACGCATCAAGATCTGGGATGGATGAACGTCCTGACACTGTCAGGCTGGTTGCAGAAGTGTACGTGGCCGGGGGCAGCTTCAGGTTGTACAGTCTGTTGGAATTGTTGAACATAATATCTGCTGCGGCTTCCTTTGCTTGGGATACGGTAAGAGTGCCTTTCTTGACGGAGTCAACAAGCACCTGGGGTACCAGATTAGAGTTGTCGGAACAGGAGACCGAGAAGTTTACTCACTGTCTCCAGAGTGTCTCTGAATTGCTTGTTTGCCAACCAGAAAGTCTCGGGGTGGAAGTGGCCATCAGTACTCCACAGCAGACGGCTGGTAGGAGCGATTTCCAAGCTCTGTCGGATTATTGACTCCTCAGCATCTTGACTGACCATGGGAAAGACCTCCCCCAAGTCCAGGTAGACGTTGGGGTAGACGGAGGCCAGGTATCCAGCCTCCCGTGTGTAGGGGTAGGATGAGTGGAGGAGGACAAAGTCGACCTCAGGATAGGCGGTGATCAGGGGCTGGAGGTAGGCCGGGTTTGCAAAAACCAAGTTGATATCCGAATCACCCAACCCAGTGTGGAATTGAAGAGGTTTTGCGGGTTTCAGGGATTGTTTGGCTTCCCGGAGTAGGCCCAGTGTGAATATCACAAGCCAGTCGTTGAGCGGCTTGTCAGCAATGCGGTATGGAGCGCCTTTCTGGACTGTGCGAGCAAAGGACTCTGCGACATCACTGGCAAAGGTGTCGGCAGATGCAGAGGTCGGCACGTTAACATCGAGACCAGTTCGGTAACAGACTACCGACTTAAACCCTGCGACCTCAGGATCGTCGATTGCCTCTTGAATTCTTTGTTTAAAGGTGTCTCGAAACGTGCGGAAATTATCTATTGTCTTCAGGGTGTCGTTTGGCCGCGCCTGCTGCAGCAACGCGAGAATCTGAGCAGCCACAGCCTCAATCCGAACGATGCGTTTTGTCTTGGACGCGGTGAACTGATCGTGCCAGGTATAAGTCTCAACATCGGCAGCAGCTAGCAGATCATCGAGCAGCAGTGCATGGGTTCCCTCGAGGCACTTCTTCACCAAGCCCGTGTAGTCCTTCTGCACCCACCGCTCGCGAACTGCCTTGATTGAGGTCCAATCTGCGTCGCATCCAAAGAGACTCGCCAGCTGGGTGACCGCTCTGTGGTGGGGAAAGGTTTTTTGGACCTCATCCAAGGCCGAACCCTGGGCCTCGGAGGTAATCGACTCGAAGGGATACTTGGCATAGTCGGATGCCTTTGCGGAGGTGAGGAGGTTATGGGCGTGGTTGTCAATGATCGGGTGGGATTGCACCAGGACCCGGAGGGCGTCGAGGTCGGCGTCTCGAGCCATGCTGGAGGGAACACTGCTAAATTATGTGATGTGCTTGGTGTCTGCGAAATGGTGAGGTCAGAAGAGGAGTAAAGAAAGGCAAGACTGTCTGACAAGGAAGAAATGGAGGCTCTGCTTCAGCCTTAGAGCTCTGGGGTGAGCGGGGCCTCCAGACGCCGATCGTTGTTGCACAAATAAATGATGGCATGCCGCATGTGAGACGATCCCTCAGCTGGTCGATCGCTCAGCCTAAATGCCAGATGCAGCTCTAGTCTCGTTCGTCATGTCTGGAGTAAACATTTGTTAGCGCGCCATGCATGACTCGCGAGACCTAAATATAGAGCCAGCTGAGGCTCACGCGGTGAGGAAGTAGGCAAGAAATCAGTAATCATCTCAATAACCATGTCTTAGAATCGGTTTATTTACGCTTATCCTTTATATTGATTCTACTTATAATTCGAAGGAGCGAAAGAGTTCGCACCTCACTGTTGTTGGTCTACGCTGCGGATGCCGGTGGAGCCCGCAGAGTATCCATCTTGCAGATCACGCAATAGTGTTGGAAATAGGTACAAAGCAACAAGTAGGATTCGCTATTTCCATGGTCCTCGTTTTGTTATCCATCAGTCATATAATTTATTAAGTAATAACAAGTGGAATTATGATCTCGTTTTCTGTCTTTCTGTAACTAGATACGTAAATACACTGTTAAAAAAAAGATCGACATGCGGTTCTTGCAATATACATAATTGTGTGACAATTGCAGAAGATATACTTCAGAACACAAGAAATGTCCTGTGTCTTTTTTCTTTTCTTTTTGCTTTTTTTTTCCATCAAAAGACAGAATAAACTTTCTATGTAAATAGCAAACAAGAATAATTTAATTGCAATTTAAAAGAGGTTATTTGGGACAATGGCTTTGTCACGTGTCCTAATATATTATTCCTGCCAGACCATAGTATTCTTTCTCCTGCCAGGTAACTTTATTTTTATCTACTCTAATAGAACAACGGTAACTGACAATGGCTGAAACAGCATCAGAATGCGTTAACCTTGGTCTGGTTGGCCGCACTCTATGCGTCGAGTCACGTTCTCCAGGCAGCTCTCGGTCTGGTAATCCTTCCGTCTGAAACTCCACAAGTCACTTCCTGCTTGGGAAACAGCAGAAACACTTGTATAGACGCACACTAGCAATCTCCTGAGAGATAATTTCACACCGCTGGCACATTATGGCTCTTTTACCCCCAACAAGCGACGCGGACATCGCTGCAGCCGCTGAGACGACTGAAAGTCTTTCGACAAATCCAGAACGGGCAATCTCCCTCTCCGATCTACGAGGCTCAACCGGCATTTCTCCAACACTCTGGTACAGGATCCACGTGTTGCTCTTCGATCTCAGGCACTACAGCGAACGTGCCGATTCAAAAGAACGCCTGGAATGTGTTATCGATCCGTCCTATATCGGACCACCCTACATCGAGCCCGAAGAGGCAGAGAGGATAAAGAACACGGTCATACACGACGGAAAGAAACTCTCGCAAGTTATCGAAGAGTTCCTGGCAGGGCGGCTGAATCGACGGACGAAGAAACGCGTCGACAGCGGGGATTTTCGGGTCTGTGCCGCGCACGATCTTGCGCCCGTCTTGGAGAAGACGTTGGGAATTGATTCGAAGCAGCTGGCGCGAGATAAGGACGTCCTTCGCTTGCTTGAGACTGGTGGTTTGGAATTAGGGGATCAACAATGGGATGGACTACCGACTAAGTCGTTCGCGCCGAAGGGTAGGAAGAAGAAGGGGAAGGAATGACTGATGGGAGAGGCTCGTTGGCAGCTACTATACTGGTGAGTGTTTGCATCTCTCGAAATTGGCATCATTGACTGTCTAACGTCTGCATAAGCTGTCTAGATGGGTCAATAGATTGCACATTATGTACCGCACGTCCAACTTATGAAGAAGAAAGGTTGGAGAAGGAATGACAAAAACAAGAGGCTTAGGATGGATCCCCGTGATCCCCGTTCGCCATGTCGTCAGGAGCTCTACTCCTGGAACGATAGCTGGGGACAGGGATAGTGTAACCGACACTGAAAACAATCTTTCTATCTAGTAAGTGTACTTTTTTCTAAACAATCTGGAGGTGATGGTAATCATGATCCTATCAAGTCACCAGGTAATTTGATCGAGGAAGTGTTGAGGGGATTCATATCGATCGCCCAGGTCATTATCCCGCCAAGACAATTGCTGTTGGCGTAGTTCACTTTGAGCTCAAGCGTTTCCGCGTCGTCGTAGGAGACCCTGTGTGCATCAATCTGTCAGTTTCCCCTATTCATTCTCAATGGACGATATTCAGGACATACCATTGGTTATTATCCCAGGAGAAATACTTGACTGCAGCATTTTCATCCAGCACGGGCTTGATGGACGTGTTGTTCTTCAGAATCGCGTCAATCTCTGCGTCGATCAGAGTGCCCTCCTCGGCGGAGCAAGGACCTGCCTTGCCGGGCCCCGTTGCAGCACAGCCCGGCGTGGTGCAGGAGGCGTTGGAGAGCGTGTACGACTTTCCGTAGTAGCCCAGGCCCATGTTCACTTTCTTTGGATCTACTCCAGCGTTCCAAAGCAGCTGCAGCGACTGCGTGATGTCTGGGAGCGAATATCAGTACTTTGACCGCAAGACGATGATAGCGGCTTGCACCTACCACTCAAATTCGTATGCGGCAGAGCCAGCGTCGGCTTATCCCAGCTGCCGTGCAGATCATACGTCATGACATTCAGCCAGTCGACATATGGCTCCAGGCCTTTGAGGTCGAAGCCCTTCATGTAGTCTTCTTCCAGTCAGCCAGACGCACCTCATTGCAATGGTTGATGACAGGAATAACATGACTGAACATACAAGATCCCCCAGGAATAGTGATCGAGAGCCCCTTGTCCTTGCATTGGTCACGAAACTCCTTCACGAGCGTCACGAAATTGGCCGTATCGGCCGTCGTTCCACCCATGTCAGTGGCAGCTGGATACTCCCAGTCGATGTCGACGCCATCGAAGCCGTATTTCGACATGAAAGAACAGGTCGAGTTGATGAAAGCGCTGCGACCAGAGGGGGTGGCTGCCAGCTTCGAGAAGGGTGCCGAGCCCACGGTGTAGCCTCCCACGGCAATCCAGATCTGCAGACCCGACTTTTTGTTCTTCAGATCCTTCATCTGGTCGTAGAGGACGGTGTCATTTTGCGCTGACATGATCACCTGGCTCGAGTTGTCCACCAGCGCAAAGGCGAAGTTGATGTGCGTCCAGGGCGTTGGGTCGATATTCGACGGCACATACGAGTCGCAGGGACGGTGGCTTGCCCAGCTTTCATAGTACGCAACTGACCGAGTCACGGATTTTGTCCCGTTGCAAGAGTCTCTGTATGAGATTGAGTTAAAGACTGCCTTTACTGCCAAGCGAGTATGCATGTGTGTGTACCTACAATTTGGCGTGCCTCTGATGGCAGTTGCTCTGACATCCTAGTCCACAGTATTCGGGCGTAACACCGCAGTACCTGGATCGTTCAGCAAGCGGACATTTCGAGCAGCGCAAGAGAACTCACCCATATCGAGAACAACACATCCCCAGAGGACACAGTTCCTGACCCGGCGGGGCATTTCCTGTGGGCGCTAGCGTGTTCGTCACATATCTCCCAAATGTATATTTCCTGCCGGGAAAGGGAGTGAATCAGAGACTCTAACTATGGATACTCACTTCCACACTGAATCCCCCGTATGGAGTGGCCATGCTTCTTGCGCGAGAGCACCGTTGACACCGGGACAACAAAGGGGAGAGAGACGAGACAAATCAAGGCCAAAAGACCTTGCACCTTGAGCATCTTCATGAATGCAGGGGATGATCGAGGGTCTTATAGGACGAGACGCCAACGGGCAGGAGAGAATAAAAACAAGGCCACCATTAATAATTGAAGGTGACAGACTGATGAACTCAAGATGCCAATACGATTGATCATTGACTGAGAATCGATAACAGATTAGCAACCAGCCAGCCAGCCAGCCAGCCACGCTGTAGAGAAGAGCAGCAATAGCAACAGCAATAGTAGATAGATCTATCTAGATCTAGGTAAGGACTGACTGGTAGATACCTGGGAAGCAAACTCGAGAACAAAGAAACAAACAACAAAAAAGTAAGGAAGGAAGAACGGCCTCCTCTGAAGAAAAAAAAAGGGAAAGCAATCCCTGAAAAATAAAAAAAGAAAATAAACATATTGAAAGAAAAAGAAAGATCTGCAGATCTGCAGTGCAAAACCAATTCAATCCATTGATCGATCGATCTCAACGCCGTTCCGCATGCCATGTCGCCGAATCCGCCGGATGGCATGGCATGCGCATATATCCTAACCCACCAAAGAGAGCCATTTCCTTGTTTTTTTTTTTTTCAGATCTGGTTGGAGCATTGTTAGAATTGAAGATGTCTGTCTTGTCAAAAATGTCTATGTTACTTACGCACGCAGTCATAGGGCTGGAATCTGAACTGATCTGACCTGACATGACCTAATTAGGTACAGTACATATCTTCACAGACCAGAGAATCATAATAATAAAATCATTATTATTATCAGACAGACAGACACACAGTATACAGAGTATGCATGTAATGCAATAAATAATGTGGGGGTAGAAGATTACTTAATTAATTAAATTGCTTGCATTCCTGCGCATATCGCATGTTGATACTTACTCTGTACAGTAATACACATGCATAACTGACTGATCTGCATTCCATTTGGACAACAGGTACAACATACAGAGTACGTATGCATGTGTATAAGTATATTTGCTAATGCTAGGTATTTCTGCCTATGGATGTCATACCTGTCCATAGGTACTGTACATGTACATACAGTACATACAGTATAGTACCTCATGTTCGTGTCAGATACAGCGGCAATGCAATAAAATGAACTCTGTGGCATCAGACACAGTCAGATCCAGGCGTTGATTTTTTTTTTCTGTTGTGCTTCTGGCTGTACAACAATCAGAGCAGCATTTCTGTTATTCATTAGTTGATATTTCTAAACCAAGAATCAAATAGCTTATTAGAGTATCATTTTGACAGAGAGAGGGACTGTTTCAGTATAGCTGACTGGTCAAAAATCCACATAATAGTAGTATATACTTTTTCTTTACAATTTTTCAGTAACCAACATACTCCCGACACCGTTAGTAGTGATCCTCCAACGTCAGGGTACCCGTCTTGGTAATCAGGTACTCGTTCACAGCCACTTCCTTGCCGCTTTCCTTTCCGTAACCAGATTCCTTGATTCCACCAAATGGCGATTCGGCGGCCGAAGAGTTGCCTATACAGTCAGCAGTCAGCACAGAAGGTTGCTCTTAGCAAAGAGAGAGGCGGAGAGAGAGCCTACCCGTATTCATTCCAATCATCCCAGCCTCCAGATTCTCCAGCATCCGCCACATGCGATCAATGTTCTTGGTGAAAGCATAGCTGGCCAGCCCCATGCTCGTGTCATTAGCCAGCTTGACCGCCTCCTCCTCCGTCTCGAACTTGTACAGCGCGGCGATGGGCGCGAACGTCTCCTCGCGGGAGATCAGCATCTCCTGCTTCATGTCCGTGATGATGGTGGGCTCGAAGAAGTAGCCCCCTTTGTCCTTGATCTCGTTGCCGCCCAGGATGACTTTTGCCCCGAGCCGTTTCGCGTCCTCGACCTGGTTTGCCGCTTTGGCGATTCCTCGCGGTGTCGTCAGCGGGCCCATGGTCGTCCCCTCCGCCGCGCCGTGGCCCACGACGATCTTGCTCGTCCGCTCCTTCAGCATCTCCGCGAACTTGTCGTAGATGCCGGCTTGCACGTAGATCCGGTTCGCGGTGATGCATGCCTGTCCTGCGTGTCGCCACTTCAGCGCCATGAGCTGGTCCAGCGCCTGGTCGAGGTTGGCGTCGTCAAAGACGATGAACGGGCAGTTTCCGCCCAGTTCCAGGGTGACCTTCTTCAGCCCCTCGGCGCAGTGCGAGGCGATGAGTTTCCCAACGCGGGTTGAGCCTGTGAAAGTAACCTTCTTGACCAGCGGATGCTTGCAGAGGGCCTCGCTCAGCGAAGGCGTGTTTTCAAGATCAGTAGTCAGCACGTTGAGCACGCCCGGTGGGAAACCCGCCTTTTGGGCCAGGTGCATGAGAGCCAGTGTCGTAATGGGCGTCTCGGGGCTGGGCTTGATAACCATTGTGCAGCCGGCAGCCAGCGCAGCGCCCGCTTTGCGAAGGATCATCGCCATGGGGAAATTCCAGGGGACCAGCGCGGCAGCGACGCCGATGGGCTGCTTCACGGTAAAGACTCGCCGGCCTGGAACCGCCGGGACGGAGATCCCTCCATGGATCCTCTCTGCCTCGCCGGCAAACCACCAGGTGAAGCCGGTCGAGTAGTCGATCTCTCCGTAGGCCTCGGCCAGTGGCTTTCCCGTCTCATGGGTGAGGAGCTTGGCGAGGTCGTTGCGGTTTTCGCGGATGAGCGTGTCCCATTTCAAGAGCCACTGCGCGCGCTGGCGAGGAGTGACCTTTTTGTATTTCTCGAACGCAGCGTGGGCGGCCTCGACGGCTCGGGGGACGTCTTCTACGGTGTTGGTCGGGCAGCTGGCCCAGGCGATGCCGGTGCCGGGGTCTAGCTCAGTTAATAACCATTATCTGTAATATTTACGACTTGGCTTTTTTAACCTGAACTCACCAAGGACCTCGAATCGACCCCCTTTGGACGCTTGCACCCATTCGTTGTTGACGAAAGAATCAAAGTGCAGTAATTCTGGGTTGTCGAGCTGGATGGATCAATCAGTCCTGCTCCAGCCAGAACAAAGCCAAAGTTTTTGTAGAAGGTACTGCCATCACATACCTGAAAAGGCAGCTTGTATTGCGTCGCCATGGTGCTCTGAATCGAGTAACTGACCTGCAGTCAGGAATATAGTTCACTACGGAGTACTTGGGGAAGTTCTACAACAGAAAGGGAAGAAGAGGGGAATCAGTTCCTCTCACGAAGCATATTAAATGCTATGTCTATCTCACGTGCTCTCCACCTTGCCCCTCATGCTCCTACTCCGGCTGTTTCATTATTGCCTGTAACAGCTATGACTCGAGTCGAGACTCCAGATGCAGGGAAACTGTGGAGCTAAGAAAGAGTCGTCTTTGACGATCCTGGAAATGTCGGCCAGCGAATACATGCCTAATCAGGAGAATGAAAGCCGTGGTAGAGTTCTAATTGGCCTGATGAGATGCTGCTCTGTGTTCGATAATCATAATCATTACTCCGTATCATTGTTATAGCCAAGAGCTCAAAAAGCGGGGTTAGCTTCGTCACAGATAAGATGCTTGCTTGATAGGCGATTTACCTAGGTTAAGCCCCTCGCGGGCCACGGCGACGGCAAGTTCTCCGCCAGACGATTGGGATCCCCACAAGGCCGGCCTCATCGTTCTGGCTAGCACTTGCAGAGTGGAGTGGAAGGCATTTAATTTATAATTTATTTATTTATATCAGGTGACTCCGTACCGAAGGTTATTTATAGGTTTCTAAATGCCTTCTGACGGTGTCTTCCTACAATCAATTCAATTTCCTAAATCATCACCATGGAGGCTTTTCTGTGCTATTTGAATATCAACGAAAATAAAATAACAAAGGCCAAAGGGGTCATCAAGCACGGGGTATCATAAATGAGAAATCATCAACCATGTACTGTACTGTCCAGCCTTCCTACCCAACCAAGAGAGAAATGACTACGCATCAGTCAGTTGCAGGATTAAAGAATGCCTAGGTCCGAATCGACTGTATATCACCACCAGATGACGTAAAACAACTGGAAAGCATGACGCAAGAACACTTCTCCATCATCGCTTTCTTCGTCCAAGTCTCCACCACCTCCGCGAATGCTGTTCCACCATCTTCTCCCTCTCCCACGCCGCCAACGCGCTCAGCTGTCTCTCCGCCCCCGTCAAGCGAACCCGGCTGCGTCCACGCTCAGGAAAACGCTCTGGCGTGCACCAGTCGTATAGCCTGTCCATGCACTCGACGACCAAGACCGCTGCGGGAACGAGCAGAAAGATTCCCAGACCGATGATCTCGGGGCTGAACTTGTGGCACAACGCCGCAAGATCCATGCGAGACACGCTTCGGATAAGGGTCTCTGTCAGATTCGGTCGACGAAAGGGGACGATTGAGCTGCGGGACGCCGGAGGAGTGGCCTTGGGCAGAAATGTTCCATACGGGCGAGTAGCTGTCGCACGGCCCTTGGTAGCCGTCACGTCGACGCCGTTTCCTTTGGACAGCTGCGGTGCAGCGAGGAGTGACCAGGGAAGGCTGGCACTATCCTCCACCGCATTCAAACGCAGAAGCTGTGCTTGAGCCGCACTCGACTGCAGCGGGGACGACATCTGGCTGGGCGACGGGCTGCGCAGGACGTAGAAATCCCAGACATATTGCAGAGTCTGACGACAATTCTCTGTCCAGGGCTGCTCTTTGCTATAGAGTATTGTTTCCATGCCGTCTATTCTTGCAGATGGCCTTCCATGCGAATGACGATATCCATGCCATGCCAGCGAGCCCACATTCAGGATCAATCCAAGCTTGTGCTTCAACGTCTTGGGGTATGAGGGTGAGAGGATCGAGAACGAGGCATTCGATGGGGACGTAATTTGCCGGGTAGACTGTAGCGGAAGGCCAAGCGTCATCCACGCATGGCAGAGAAGGATAAGAATGGTTGAGCACTTCATTGTGAAGCAAGCAGTACGACAGCAGATGAAGTATCTGACTAGTATTCCCTGTTGCTGAAGGAACAAGTCAAAGAGCGCGATTCCCGCTCTCTCGATCAACCCTCGAGGCAATAGCTAGTCCTCGAGCATGTCAGCTTCCTGCAAGGTTGACCAGGATTATGCCAGAGGGATAAATCGAGGAGCAAGTCAGGGCGCAATATGGGCATTAAAGGTTCAAGGCATTATTATCTTATCCTGATGGACTTGGCGGGGCAAGACACGTGCAGGAGACTGCGGGGAGAGCCCCTCCATCGCGAGATGATCAGGACGAACATCCACAAATGTAAACGAGTGTATGGACCACGAGCAAGCACGTCCTGGAGGAGGCTACCAAGGGCGATATGCTATCGCTCTCAAGGCCCAGACGTGTCAGCAGCAGCAATGTCGCCGCGTGAAGCACGGGCGTCGAGAGACTGGACAGTCGCTTGTCGATCAGCAATTGTTCCAGGACGATGATTGGCTGCGCAGGGTACAGTTCCTGGAGCTTAACGCGATGAAGCTTGCTTGCTCTGTAGTTTCTGATTGGTGCATTTTCATGTTTAACAGGTGCCCTAGATAGAGATGACCAATCAGAGTGGAAAGAACGCCCACGCGATACAGTATACAACTATAGGTAATTGAGGATTGTATAAAATCATGCAGGATAAAAAACAAATTTTTGCACATCTAAGATTTGCTGCTAAGATCTTCAGGTGGGATAATCCTATTCATTTAACCCAAAGCTACCTTATCCATATCCCTTACTAAATCAAGTACTGTACATACATTTGCCTGATATTCAGAAGACTAGTCCAATGAGGATAAATGACTGAAGCTAGTAAGCCCGAAAATATTAATTATTATTCAGAGATAAAACAGCTTTTCGGTCTAGCAAGAGAAACCAGTATCATTTCTTCACCAAAGAGAAAGAAGAAGGCCATACCTACTGCAAGACCAAGCTTAACCGCTTAATCTTAATCTCAATCCCCAGCACACAACTATGAATTGAGAAAAATCTCACTCCCTGAGCAACAATAATATGTCTCGAGAACGCAATATTTATTTATTATAGCCATCCATCTGCACTCAGATCCTCCATTAATTAATTAGGATCATGCGCAGAAGCAAGGTCGTCGTGGTCTCAGGGAGGTACGGGAACTGGATGCTCCGTAGAGTAATATTAAATTCAGCGGTTACTGAGGCGAAGACTATTCTTTTGCCCGGTAAAGTAATATTTTTAATACAAATCTCTAGGAGGTCCGTCCGCGTCTAAAAACTCAACTTATAACAACGATTGTATGGTGATTTTTTTTTCTTTTCTTTTCCAATGCCTGGAGATAGAAGTTAAGCAAGAAGTAGAACAACAACAATAAGAAGAATTATATAGGTATCGAAAGGAACGACCCAGCTACATTAAGTAAATCCAATCATCTATCTACCTATCAATCCAGCTAACTAATTAATTACTAGCCAGTGAGCCAGAAGGACGGACGGACGGACGAAAGCATTTAAATATACAATAACTATAATTTATGCAATTAATTTATACAATTTATTCATCAATTCAATTTAATTCACTTAGGAATATTAACACCAAGACCAATACTGAGTGAAAAAAAAAGAAAAGACACTTCAACGCAAAAACGCCAGCGTATATATTCCCAACAAACACCTGAAATAAACCACAGCAAAGAAAATCAACGCAATACAGAATATGTGTGTGAGAGATAACGAGTTTTAAAATCTGAATAGATATTAGATATCAAAGGGAAATTCCAGCTGATGAATCCGAATCATCATATGTGCTGGAATTGATTGAAATTCGGAACCTGGTATCCAATTTACCCATCTATATACTCCGTATTTTTCATCAACGGCTCGACAGACGTCGATCCCTCCCACTGGCAGATTTCACATCGAGAGGTTTCGGTTTGGGCATCGCTGCTTGCTCCTCTCTGCTCTCTGACATCGCAGGCAATTCAGCCGCAAAATATGTCTTCTGATCGATTCCTACTCCTAGCCCCGGAGAGCGAAACCCGCTGGTATCGGAGCAGGAATAGGATGTTGGCCGCGAGCTGAGCCATTGCTGGTAGTCGGACGACCACACGCTACTACTGGCGGTGTTATTGCTGTCGGATCGGTCGGAGGAAAGGAACATCGTCTGCTTGGGGGAGTAAGGCGACTGCTGCTGCTGCTGATGGTAATGCATATCGCCCGGGAGCTCCATGGCGATGGGACCCGGGCTCATGATCGATCGGTACTGGAGGGGAGTATGCTCGCCAGCTGTCCCCGGGCGATTATAATCGCCAACCGTGGGAGATGCCGGGTATTGCAACCCCTGGGAAGAAATCGACTGCGATCGTTGCAGCAGCTGCCGCTGCCGTTGCTTCGACTCCTCCGACCGATCGGCCGGATTGATGGTCTTCAGCTTGCCATTATTGTCCATCATGGCCTGCAGCATGCCCGCATCCAGCAGCTCTGCCTTCTTGATCAACCGATCCACCAGCACCTTGGTTGACGCCTTGAGCTGCGCCTTGACAAACGACACTAGCGTCACATTGCACTTGATCTCGATGTCCTCGCGCAGGTAGAGGCCATCCGCGGGGGCACCGATGCCCAGCTCCCGAGGCTCCGGCGGCTCGCCGGGCTGGTTGCCAGCTACGCGCCAGTTATTGCGCAAGTCGACGCCCAGGGGAGCGTAGATGTGCGTCTGCAGTCCCCACGGGACGTCGTGGAAGCACCCGCGAAAGCTGATCTTGCCAGAGCCGATCTTGCCCAGACCGGGGACGTATTGGATGCGCTCGGTGATCTCGTACCAGGTGGAGTAGTATTCGTCGGCAGGGGCATCGCGAGGCGCGGGGATGGGGTGGTGTTCGAGCACGAGGGGATTCAGGGTGATGATCTCGCTGTGACTGTGCAGGATGTCGATGGCAAGCTGGCGGGGGATGAAGGAGGGGAGGGGGGTGACGTTGGTGTAGACTTCTTTCTTTTTCATGATGCTGGAATTATCGCCGGTGGGATGAGCTGGCAGATATATCCAGATCAAAGCTTCTAACTAGTAACAATTAATGAAAGAATGAAATAAACAGAGATGGTATTGTTCCTGACTATGCAAGACAAAAAACAATCAGCCATAAGACCAGATAACAGCCGATAACACAGCCATAATTATCACTGCCTAGATACGTAAGCAATCTTCGTCAGACTCTCACAGACCAGGCCAGACACATTCTCCTTGTGTAATCTATCTAATCAGTGGACAAGGACCAGCTGTCCTGGCCCCGCTGCACCTTTCCTTTCAGCTGATGGCTGACGTGAGAAACCAAACAAATGGGCGCCCAACACGCTGGTCGCTGCGGGCTGGATCCATAGATCCAATGAATCAGAGTGCATACTTGACAGAATTGGATTCTGGACGCTTTCCCGCCAAGTTTTTTTTTCTTTTTTTAGGCTCCGATTCGATATTTGGCACGGGGCCAGCCACGATGGCAGTCAGTCACTGTACAGTAAGCAGACTACCTAGCTAGGAAGCTAGAAGATAGCTAAGTAAGTACCTAGTAGTAAAGTACTCCATAAAGGAAGCAGTTCCCAAGAAGGTTAATCGTAATGTACAGTACTCTCACAGAGGAAAGGAAGTGTGCACTGCCACAGCCGGTTAAAATGTATACGTATATAGGGGTTCTTATCATATTTTCTTTCCCCTTCTAATAGAGCAGGAATCTCTCCCCAGAGCGTAAATCAGTCTAATTAGTAAGTATATGACTCTTATTTCGAGTCCTTTGATGGATTTGATCAAACATGCGCCATTTTGTGCCAAGATCTCGCTAAGAATACAACTGCCGTTCAGCGCAGGGCAGCCTGATTCTGCAGGCATCAAGAATCTACGGGGTATCTGCTGGTCATACGATTATTTCCAGTAATACTGGAGATCAGTGCTAGGATAAATGGAAGTCCAATGCGAATCGGCTCTCTCTCTATTCTATCGCTCGTTCCATACCAATATTGCTCTCTATATCCTCTGTATATACACAAGAGGAAATAAAAAGAAAATCCAAAAATAATAGCTCTCAAAACTGACACTCCGAGATTCAATTTAATTGCATGCATGCCTCATCCATGACAAGACCGTCAAACTCCCCAGCCAGCCTCCTTTCCTTCGCCGAAATCAAATCAATTCAATTCAAGACCACCGAAAAAAATAAACAAAACGCCTGCAAGTCCTGCGACACCCATCCGTCCCAAATTAACAACATGCCGGGTATCAATCAATCCGTAGAGTAGTACCAGACAATTTCTATCGTTACACCGTAAAAATAAAAAAAGATAACTAAGATCACGCGTTTCACGCGTTCTTCTGCTTCGACTCCCACTCGTCCAGCAAGCGGGACACTTCCTTCAAGGAAACGGGTTTGGTCAGGAACAGGTCCACGCCCGACGTCAATGCCTCTGTCTCGTCGCGCGCGCTGCTCAGGCCCGTCAGCGCGATGATCGTCGCTGGTTTCTGCCCGTCACGCTCGTTTTCGATGGCGCGGATGGCGCGCGTTGCCTCGAAGCCGTTCATGACTGGCATGGAGATGTCTGCGACTGTCAGCAATGTCCTCAATCTTCAGTTTCTTCCGAATGCTAGTGCTTACCCATGAAGATTATGTCATACCCCTCCGGCCTTTTCTCCAGTGCTTCCACCGCCATCTTGCCATTCTCCGCCGAGTCTAGAACCCCGATGTTTCGTCGTTTCAGGTACGTTAGGAGCAGCCGCAGATTGATCTGATTGTCATCCACCACCAGCACGTTGATGGGCCGTGACAGGGCCGAATTACGACGTTGCTCGGGGACAGACGGCGCGGGATCAATCTGTTCTGGCTCCGGGGAGGCCGGTGCCGTGGCTGCAGTGCACCCATCAACTCCATCGACAGGTTGAGGTGATTCGTCTGGAGTCTGCGCTGGCTCCGGAGGTCCTCCTGTTGTCGTGTCTGGTTCACGCGGTTGCTGGTCAAGCGGCTCCTTAACTGAATCGCCACCTGCCGCATCAGAGCTACCTCCCAACTCTCCTGGTCCGTCGGCAGTCTCTGCAGAACGTGTGCGATCTGCCAACGGGTGCTGGCTGACAGGCTGAGCGGGAGATACGGACAACTGTTTCACGCATCGCAGAATGCTCCGCGCCAACTTGTGAGGACCACACGGTCGACGTAGGAAATCAATGGATGCCGCCAGCGACAACCAGGCCCGCCGGTGAGAGTCATGCTCAACGGCGTTGCTGCACAACACAATCAGGGCCGATGAGCGGGGGAAGGACTGAGCCTTCACCTCCTCGGTCAGATCATAGTCCTGGGCCAGTAAGACGTCGACAGGGCCCTGAGGTGGCCAGGACTCGAGCTTGAGACCGAACCAGTCGGTAATATAGCGAGCCATGACGCGAGACAGTTCCGAGTTGTTGGACGCTTTCGGATCGAATCCCAGAATCGCGACCGTTTTCTCGGCATACATATTCCGCAGCTCATGCATATCCTGGGATGACAGTTGCTGGTGCGACCGCGAGTCGACAGACGCCGCTTCGTCCGGGGACGGTCGGGTCAGAGGTAGAGATACTTTCACTACCGTCCCTTCTCCGGCATGACTTCTGATGCTGATATGGCCTTCCAGCGACTTGACGATGCTGCGAACGATGGCAAGTCCAAGGCCGGTGCCGACCGCCAGAGTGTCTTCCTGCGCAAAAGGCGTGTACAGACGCGCGCGAAGGAAATCTTCCGAGATACCCTTGCCTGTGTCCGCCACCGTCAACAGGACCAGCTGTTCCGACTCCTTTCGACTCGACTGCGCTTCATCCGCCTGGACTGACTCTAGGCGAAGCGACACACGGCCCCGCTCGGTGTACTTCATCGAATTTCCGAAAATGTTCATGATAATCCGACGCAACGCACCCGGTTGGGTCCTGAACACCCAGTTCCCCTCTTCGATATCCACAATAACTTCCACCTCAGGGCGCGTGACACCCTCCTTGCCTGGTGTCGATAGGGGACTGGTGGTCGGTTGCGACAGTGCCGTGGGTGGAGAGGACCCCGAGGACGTGGAACGGCCGTAAGCATGGCCCAGACAGACCCCTTCCACCACCTCTTCCGCAAGCAGGGCAATATCTTCACAAACGTAGGAATCGAGAAGAGCTGCCATGCTATCCACTCCCTTCAGGTTGTCTACTTCACGCCGGTTGTCACGCGACCGTCTGATCTGGCGCCAGCTCTTCTCAAGCGAGACAATCTTGCTGAAGTCCAGGACCTGGTTCATGGTGTCGAGCAGGGTACGGCCGCACGCGTTGATCGTGTCCAACAAGGACTTCTGGAACTCACTGAGACGTGTTCCGTCCATGAATTCAGTTGCCGCCAGAATTCCGTGTAGAGGACTCCGGAGCTCGTGCCTGATAGACAGTTAGCTATATTGTAATTCTTGTAGAAATAGGTTGATGAGGAGAGTGAAATAGAGGCAGGCCACATGGCTACGTACGAGATGCTCCCGATAAAATCACCCTTCTGTCGATCCGCAATCACAGACTCGACGCGACTGTATTCAGCCATGATCGAGTATCCGAACCCCATGATGGAAGCGAGCTCCACGGAAGAGCTGAACACCTGAGTCTCATTGCAGTTCCAGCAGAAACAGCCGGCGAACCACTGCGAGCTTGCAGGGTTCCAGAGAGGCACGAAAAGCACCTGACTGGCATTGGGAAAATACTTGCCCAACATGGCAGTTTCGGTGGCGCGCCACTTCTTTGCATTCCCACGGGGGCCGTCCGGCGGCGTTTTGACAATAGAAACAGGGGAGTCGGGACCAGGCTTGTCGTCGTCGTCCGACGAGGTGAAGAGACTGCGGTCGCGATGGAACGACCAGATCTTCCCCTTGGGATAGCGACGGAGGACCTGCTGCAGGAACCGCCGGTCGAAATTGGCAGCGGGACATTTCGAAGCCGAACCCGGCTCGGGCGCAAACGGTTGTTCGTTGGTCGATATGGCCAGGACGTGCGCCGAGGTCCCCGGATCATCAAAGTAATCCAATCGCCCGTTGTCGCCGTCCAGCGGGGTGTTGCTGCTCTCCAGAAAAATCACTCCGCTGTCCCCAGACAACTCGAGACTCTCGCGGATGAGATTGGCCGCCCGTCGGAAGGCCCATAGATTGCTATGCATCTCGTCCCCCGTCCGGCTTGGCTCGCCTTTGTGCCCGGCGACGAGCCAGTCTGGCAGTGGTGTGGTGGCATCGGACGATGTCCCCGTCTCCGCCTTGTCCTCTGACGAAGCGCCGGACATGCCGCCTTCACCACTCTGTGAAAGCACCGGTGATCGACTGGGACGAAAATCGGTGCTGCTACCGCGAGAACCCCGCGAACCCCGCGACCCCCGCGACCCGCGAGACCGGGAGATGGCAGCAGGGGGCGAGGTGGGTTCCCGAACCGAAAAGGGGGTGCGCGAGGAATTCATACCGTCGACAAAACTGGAACTCCCCTCTACGAAGCAGCTCAGGCCGCGAGAGAGTCGAGCAGCACGCCGTCCTTCGGATGCCTGGCGGCTGACACGGAGAAAATCCATCGCCAGGGCGGCCAAAGTACCGAGTGTGTCTTTTTCCGTTTGGGTGAGGCCAGATCGAGGTTCGGGATCGAGGACGAAAAAAGCACCAATGTTGATCTTGTTTTCTGTCGTCAAGGGCGTGCCAGCGTAGAATCGAAAGTGCGGAGGACCTGCCACAAAGGGAAGGTTCTTGTAGGCCTCATTGGCGCTCAAATCTTCGACGATATGGAAGTGATAATGATCCTTGTCCGACGCAGGAAGTGCCACGGTAGTCTATTCAATTCATCCAGACGACAGAGGCTCCGTATTAGCTTTCCGTGAGGAGTAGCAGGAAAATAAGGCGAGACGGACGATGATCAAGCGCATTCTCACCTGGTTGAGTTTGGGCCCAAACCGGGTATCGTTGGTGCATCCGATCCAGAGAGCGTCTTCGGCGGTGGTAGGCTGGTCGGCATGTCGCAGATTCAGCGTGCGAGTGGCCTCGGCCAGGAAGTATTCTGTGTCGCGGTCCAGGACACCGGGGGGAGATCAATACCAAAGCATAAAAACAGATTCATTATTAGCCAAGGCAAAAAACACCTACCTGATGATGGCCCGTTGGGCATTTAATCGCAGGGCAGCCAGCTGAGCGAAGGAGGTCAAGGTGGTGTTGGGGCTCACAGGGCCCGTGGGCGCCGAGGGCACCGAGGCCAGGGAGATGTTGGCGTCCTCGACGTTATCCGACACAGGCCGCGCCGGGTCCTCCTCGCCAGGAGGCACATACTGAGGGTATAGCAGAGCAGCAGGGTTGGCGGGCTGGAAGTAACGATAGAGCTCGCGAAAGCGGCGGTCATCGCGACGAGCAGCTCGGCGTTTCTGAGAGGCAGATTCCATCATTGGTCAGGGAAGCAGGAAGTCGCCAGGGCGACGAAGCCAGAGGCATGTTC